>NC_056739.1:1341282267-1341309767 GCF_019279795.1 Protopterus annectens | reverse complement strand
TCTTTTTTTCTTTTTCCCAGGATTTTCTGGTTTCCCTGGATCTCAAGGATGCCTACCTTTATATCCCCAACCATCCAGCCATCCCCACTTCAAGAATTTTTTTTTCTCTGTGTCTTCCTTGCATTTTTAGTTCTCTGTTTTGCTCTTTGGCCTTTCTACTGCTGCAGGGTATTCACTAAATACGTCTCTTATGTAATTGCATTTTGCAGGATGAGAGGAGTTCAGATCTTTCCTTATCTGGACAATCTGCTCATTCAAGCTTCATTCTCCTAAGGACTCTGCTTCAGGATCTCCAGTTTGCTATTTCCCTGCTGCAGAGTCTGGGGTTCCCCATAAACTTTCAAAAATCTTGCCTCCTTCTCTGGATCATGTTTTCCTTGGTTGCAGGATCCAGACCGTTCCCGTGCTGTCATATCTGCCTGCCCCCCCAGGGCCCTGTCTCTGATTTACTGTTTCCAGTCTCTTCTTCCTCTGGATTTAGTCCTGGCCGGAGACTTTCTCAGGGTCTGTGAGTTTAGGGCTTACTCCATTCCCATGGTGCCTGTGGCCAGACTCCATATGTGAAAGCTTCAGAGGTACCTCAAGTAAGTATGGCTTTAACATTGTTACACCCTGGACTACTTAGTTCCCTTCCTTCCTTGTCTCAAGCTTCAGTGGTGGATTCATCAACTTTCTCTTAACATGGGGCTTCCTTTCCCGTCTCCAGTCCCTCCTGAAGAACTGTTTACATATGCTTCAGACAGAGAGTGGGGAGCTTCATTTGGCTCTGTCAAAGTTCAGGGTCTCAGACCTCTTCATCAGAGGTCAGACCACATCAGCATCAAGAGATGAGGGCTGTGCTTCTAGATTTCCAGGCTTTTCATATCCTCTTTCATCCCAGGCATCTCAAAGGTTTCACAGACAGTGTCCTGAAGTGCGCAGCATGTCAGCAAATATAAGTAGAGTACGGAGTCCCTACTCTTTTTTTTTTTTTTTTTTGCAGGCAAGCTCTTCAAGTTTGGGACCTTGCTGTCCACTATCAAATGACTCTTCAGGCTGTCTCCTTTCCCTCAAATAACAAAATAGTGGCAGGCTCTTTGAACAAATCCAGCACACAAGCTCACAAATGGATGCTTCACAGAGATGTATTTCTAGTCATTGTCCATCAGTGGGGTATTCCTCAGGTAGACCTCTTTGCCTTTCCTCTGAACTGACAAATACCTGTTTTCTGTTCCAGAGTCCCAAGTCCTCTGGCTTGGAAAGTGGATGTTCTGTCTCTTCCTTGGAGGGGATGTTTCTGTACACCTTCCCTGCTTCCAGGAGTCTTGCACAAGATCAAACAGGACTTTCCTAAAATCATCTTGGTGATTTCCTTTTGGCCCCAGACAGCATTGGTTTCCCATTCTTTCTTTCTTGGCCAGGGGCAGTCATCAAAAAAATACTGTTACTGGGTGGACCCTCTCATACAAGACAAAGGGTGTCTTATCCATCTTCATTGTCCAGTCTTCAACTGACACTGTGGGTGCTATGTATTTGATCCCTTTTAAGCACCTTTTTTTTTTTTTTTTTTTTTTTTTTATTTTGAGGATATGCTTTGAGTCCTGTAGGAGGCCAGGAAGCCCACTATCACGAAATGTTGTCCAAATGAAAGGGATTACGTATCTGGTGCCTCTCTCACCATCAGGATCCTCTATCTGTGGAAGTTCTTGTGGTCTTCCCTTATTTGTGTGATCTGCTCTATGCTGGGTTTGCATATTCTTCAGTTAAAGGCGACTTCTCAGCAATTTCTACTTGTCTGTCTTTGAATCCTTCTCTGGCCTGTATATTTGAGGTCAAACAGTTTCTTAAAGGTGTCCTTCATATCAGGTATCCCAGGAAGACTATTCCAACTTCCTGAGACCTCAGTTTTATTCTTGAAAAATTGATTGAAGCTCATTTTGAGCCTGTTGCACCAGCTTCCTTGCAGCATTGTACGTGGACTGTTCTTCTTTTGGCTCTTACTTTGGCTAAGAGGGTTTCTGAAATTCAGGCTCTCATGGCTGTTCCTCAATTCTTAGTTTTCCACAGGGAGAATGTGTCTTTGACAGCCTTGGACATGAAAGACGAATTAGAGCAATGTGTTGTCCCTTAATCAGTCTGTTTGTTTGGCTTCCTTTTTTCCTCCTCAGCAGTCTGCCAGTGAGAAGGTTTTCATACCATGGACTTGCATAGATAGCTCTGATATTATTTGGATAAAACTGAAGTTATTCACAGATCTGAGCAGCTTTTTGATTCTTTTCATCGCAGGTCTTTGGGTTTTAAAGCTTTGTTCCTAAACTGACCATCTCTTCTATAGTTTCTAAAGCCATTTCTTTTTGTTATTCTTTTCATGGCAGGTGTCTTTCCTCTTCAGTTGAGGCTTACTCGACCAACACTATTGCTTTCTCTGGTGCTTTTTTTCAAGTGGCTTGATACCAGACTTCTCCCACTGGTCTTCTGTCCCATACCTTCATAAAGCATTATATGTTGATGTTATTTCGGTCTAGAGCTATCTTTGCCTGAATGTTTTGTTTTAGGGCTTTCAAGAAGCCATCCTCCTCCCAGATATCCTCTTGAGTGTTTGTGCTCTCTGCCTTACATTAGAATACTGCAACAGTGATGATATGAAGGACATAGGTACAGTTAAGAGTCTTTCCATAGCAGTAAAATGTCCTTCTCTTCACTATTGTATTTGCCCCCTCCCTCCTTCCTGCCCCCTCTTCTCTATCTTGTTCTCATTGCCCTCCTGACCAGGAGGATTTCCTCCTCTTTTCTCCTTTTGGATGCTCATGTTCCTCCCTGTGATTCCTAGGACATTCTTTTTTCCTCTGGGTTTTCAATTCTCAAGTGTGTGCATCTATATGCCATTTTTATGCCATACCTTGAGCACCCTCCTGACCAGGAGGGGTTTCCTCCCTCTTTTCTCCTTTTGGATGCTCATGTTCCTCCTGGTCCTAAGGGACATTCTTTTCTCTGGGTTTTCAATTCTCAAGTGTGTGCATCTATATGCCATTTTATGCCATACACCTTGAAGGGGGAGGCATACATGTAATTGCTACGGCACCTGTAAATACTAGAAGGCTTTGGTGTGCTGGCCGACTGTTTAGGCTATTCATGGCAGAGAGATCATTTATGTGTTAGGAATACTGCAACACGAGAGAAGGACATCGACTGTTATGGTACAATTTTTTTTCCTTAACTGTACTATCTTTAATTTTCATTCTGTTTTTACTTCTAAAAGATCTGTGATATTTTTGGGGTTTGGAAGTCAGTCTTGTAGCTTAAAGACTCCGTCTTCAGGAACCAGTTATTATTCATGCACTACAGATGTTAGGAGAAGCTACTTGCATTTTACTTTACCAGATGCCGTTAGCGCACCTTTGTCCCTATTCCGCAATGCCTTATGCCTCTCATCTCTCCTGTTCTTTCGGCTGGAGAAAGATTCAAGCCAAAAGAATTGAAAAGGTCACCACGAAGAAACCATTTAGTAAAAGTTACAAGACAGATAAGAAGCTAAGGCTGGAGTCTTCATAATGCAATACCTTAAACCTCACATAGGAGAACTTAGTAGGGTATATACAAATGACTCATAAGAACATTCCAATACTTCCAGCTACATGGCTTCGAGATACCCATGATTTTTGCAGCATACTTTTCAATATTTTACTAGTCGCGGTTGGCTTTATTGGCCTTAATGCCCAAATTACAGTAATCTGGACTTAGTTTCTAAGTCTCATCTTTTCTCAGGGCTGCTATCATCAGAAGAATATTTCTCTGGAAGTAGTTGCCCAGAGTAAAGGATTAACTAAGGACTCTCCGATAAGTTACCACAGGTGTCCCTCCTTGCATCCAGTATATAGAGCTTGTAGTGATAACTTTGTAGGAAGAAGACCTACAACTTTAGTAACATACCTTTAGATCTATTGCCCTTCTTTTTGTTCCCATCTTTTTAAAAGTATTATCTTTTCACAGAGTACGTTTTATTGCTGAAGACAGGAGGTGGATGGAAAGATGGTTGCACTTTCCTCATGATGTGAAGGGAAATGGAGAATCAGCAACTTGGCCTAGAAATTTGCCATCTTTCAATGGGTACTCACATCATCATCATCATCTCCTTTTTAGAAGCTTATCTCGGTTAGGGGGGTATACAGCCCGAACAGGTGGTCTGCAGAGCGATTGGCAGTGGAGTTTTAGAGATTACCCGAGTTGCTAGCCCAACTCACAACCTTCCACAGAAGGCACACACTCTGGAGACCTGGAATGGTGGAGTGTATCCAATCCACCACCAGCATATCTTTGGGATGTGGGGAGGAAATTATCATGCGACCACTGGGAGGGACATGCAGACTCTACAGAAGAAGGCACCCCAGCCAAGAAATCCGAACCAAGAGAGCCTCTTTCTGTGAGACAGCAACACCTAACTGCTATGCACCAAGCGCAGCCACCCTTACCTGTGATCAAGTTCTAGAGGTTACCAATGATGGAACACCATCTTACGGTCTAATTACATTAATATGTGTCTCTAACTTTTTATTTTCATTGGGTGCACTAGTGACTGGAAGCATGCAGGCCTGCATCAGTCCTTATATAAGATACTTTGAGGAAGCAGCAGTGTGGTGGTCACATCAACCCTGCATACCCTGTGGCTTGATTATGGAGATAGGAATGTCCATGAGTGAGTGGGCCTAGCATGGCCCACACATTTAGTGGATGGAGTGTCATTTAAACTGGAAGTCATATATGAAAATCCCTGTGGCATGGTGTGGATTTATCCCACTCTCATCACCAATTCTCACAAAGGCTTGTAGCTGGGCAGAAACTTGCCTGTAGATTGGGAGAGGGATTAACAGATGCGATATTAAAAGCCACCAATGATGTGTAAATGCTAGCGTTCATAAATGTGCTTAAACACTTTTTTTTCCCAGGGGAAATTTGCTTTTGGATCTTGTATGATATATTATTACAAGTATGTTTGCATATAGCTTACTAGAAGTATGCAGTCAGTAGCATTAATGTATCTTGTTTTGGAGTTTTACATTTTAATTGACAGCAATGATTATGTATCCAATCATTTTGATTATATAAGTCGTTTTGTTGTTTTGAGTATTACATTGTCCCCTTTGAGCTGTGAAGTGCTTAGATTTGAGCTTTAAGCGTTTAAATCCTAGAATTACTAATAACTATAACTATAATACTCCAGTTGCATACATACTACTTGAAGCGATCTTGCCTACAGCATATAAAGTATGTCCAACCCAGAATTAATGGACATGCTCCACCTCAGTAAATCTCAATCCCTTTGAGCCACGCTTTCGAGGGACTTGAACCTCAACACAAGAAATAAATAGAACATGCTGGAGGTATTTTGAATTCATAACCCAGAGGCTCCCTTACGCTATGGAATAGGAATTCCAATTCATGTTAGGCAAGAGCACCTCACTGACTCTCTTCAGAAGAATCTTGATGAGTGGATGGGGGATAAGTAAGAGTTTGTCCCAGGGATTACTTCATTGTGTCGCACTATTAGACAGAGGCGCAGTAAACTAAACTTTAAAATGGCACAGTATATACTCAAAATCGAAGGGAATTGGCATTAAGCCAAACACTGTCAGGGCTAGGCTTATAAATGCCCCAGGGCAGAGAAGTAGCCTAGTATGAACCTATGAACCTATAAAGAATGGCTGAAGATTTAATAACTCTAATCCAGGGGTGTAGCCAACCCCCCCCTTCCTAAGAGGCCTAGGACTGAGAGTTGTTTTATGAATCTTCTGACCAGGATTCTGTTTTCTGATTCTTCTGATGATCTGAATTATCTACTTATGTGGATTCTGATGCAGAGGACTCCATTCCCTCTGCTTCCCCTCCAGAGGATTTTTCTCTTGGAGAAACCTTGCATACTCTAAGGAGCATTTCCACTAGGAAGCCAGGATTTCTCCTGATTCAAAAAGAGGCTTAGGGATTTTTACTCCTACCTCAGCATAGGCCTTTAGCTATTCTTCCTGTATTGGACATTGTTGATGATGCTTTTTCAGAATCTGGTTTGGCCCCTGATTCCTTTCCTCCTGCTCCCCAGAAAACCCTGACAGATACCTACAGGGTCCCGAGTCGCTACCACGTTCCTTTTTAAAAATCTATTGCTTGGATCCAGAGAACCCTATTTTACAGGGCCCAAAGGGGCATTAAGGCTTCTACTGCTAAAAAATCCTACCCTTCTGATAGAAGAGACTCCAGAGCTGTAGTAGATGGGGTAAGAAGGTTTCTCTTCTACAACCTTAGCCATTAGGGCTTTAAACTGCCAGTTTCATATGTTTAAAAGTATACGGCAACATGTTATTGGATTGCCTTAAACAGAAGATGATGTTTTCCAGACTAGTAATGGAAAATAAAGAATTACAGGATTTAATGCATTTTGCTGAACAAGTTGGAAAACATGCTTTGCAATGTGGTTTTTGATTCATTAGAGGCCTCTTGCAGGGCTGCTGTTACTGGAGTCTTTGCTCAGAAGAAGTGCTTATTTAAAGACAATCACTTGCCCTGATCATGTTAAAAGCTAAATTGTTGGATGCTCCCTTAAATCAGGACCGCCCTGTTTGGCAACAAAGCTGAGGAAGTTCTTTAAAAGATGTAGGATAGAAGCTAAATATATACAAACTGTTTTCAAAATTCAGCCTTCAAGATTTAGTAGAGGCACTGGCCCTCTAAGAGTGGTCCTTTCCAGCCCCTTCTAGGTCTTCTCAAGTAAACCCAGAGCAAAAGACTTTAGCAAAAGCCCTAGGTTTCAGTCCCAGGGAGACACCAGGGACTAAGCAGTGGGAGGGGCCTCCACTTCCAAATCTGGGATTAATAAGACTCCCTCCCTATGGTAGAAAGCTGTTACAGATTTCACTTTTCTGCGTTGCCAACACCAAGCCGGGTGGCGAGGACCTACCCCAAATCAGGTCTGCAGAGGCCCCAAAACAGAGGTACTTTCTCTTTTTTAAGCATTAGGGCTATTCAGCTGTGGATTGCCAGAAGGAAAGGGACAAAGGTTTCTACTAAGAGACTTTTCCTGCATTACCCAAATACAAATTCATGGCATCCTCTCCTGGGGACCTGTCTTCTCTAAAAACACCTTTTAGAGTATTACAAAATTCAAGATGCTGACACTTCACCAAAGTACTTCCTATGCTAGAGCAAAAGATACCTGGTTGGCAGCACTAGATTTAAAGAAGCAGCATACCTGCACATCCCAATCCAAGGGAAGTCTTGCAGAAGATACCTATGCTTCAAAGCAGGCTACTACGCACTATCAGTTCTCCTGCACTGCCCTTTTGAAAGCTTGTCTGTTCGCTTAGAGGTATACACAAAGAGTGCACCCTAGCTCCAGTTATTGCATTTTGCAGGCAAAGAAATATTCAAAATATACCCATACCCACAGACTGATTGTCTAATTTAGGCGAAAGCCAGGACATGCTTTTCAGATCACCTGGCAGCTGTATTACAAGGGTTCTAACTTTATCTGGGGTGCGCCATAAAGCGAAAAGAAATCACATCTGGTACCCTGTCAACAAGAATTATATTCCTGAACAGCAGCTTGAATACAACTTCCCAGATATAGAAACTTGCCTCGCGCCAGAGAAACAAATTCATTTGACAACCCTACTTCAAACAAAGTGGCCACAAAGGCGTTACTATCTATACCGAATAAATATTACCAAGCCTTGCAGTTTTCCGCGGCCTCCTGTATTCTTCCTAATTCCATATACCAAGACTGTATATGAGAAACTACGAGTGTATCTAAAGAAGCCTATGAATTGTCAACATTCTCACGATCTAGAAGCAATGATTCCTGTCATACCTTGCCTCGCCTAGAATTCCTTTGGTGGGCAGAGGCCTGCATACATCAAAACAAAGGGACTACCTTTCACACCACCTACTCGCGCAAACTCCTAACAACAGATGCATCACATTATGCATGGGGGGCTCACCTGGCAAAGATGCATCACACTATGCATGAGGGCTCACCAGGCAGGGAATTTTGTTCCGGGGCAAATGGAACCCAAGTCAAATGCATCTGCATGTCAATCAAAAAGAAATATTGGCTGTACGAGTATACTCCCTGTAGCCTTCAAAGTTTCCACATTGTTCCACGGCAACTTATGGTAAAGACTGACAACACCACCATTATAACCGTAGTACATAAGCAAACAAGGAGGAGTATACATTCTTAACCCTCTGCCAGACTAATCATGGCATTTATGGAACACTAGTGTGCCCTCTAAACTCCAGTTCCTGCCAAAAGGAAATTAAATGTCACGCTGACAGAGCCAGGACTAAAGCAGAAACCTCATGGGACCCACACAGAAGTGGAAACTGGAACTAAGGATTTTTCTAACATGTGGACAAAACCAAATGGGAGCCCAGATTGCCTCTCCCCAGAACTACCAATTGGACAAATTTTGCACAAGGACTCACCAAGCAAGCCTGGAAAGTATGGATGCTCTGCCCTTCAGCTGGAAAAACCTATCCGTCTGTGCCTTCACCCATCTGCCTCTGCTTTTTAAAAGATACTGCTAAAATCAGGCCGGAAAACCAAGGATGATTTTGATCGCTCCAGACTTCAGCCACGCGTACACTGGGTACACCCTCCTGCACGAATTATTGTCTTGAGTTTCTCCCCATGGCACCTGCCTCCAAAGACTCCTTCCCTGTTGTCTCCGGCAGGAGGAACCAGATTCTGCACCCTCGGCTTCTTGCACTGAACCTTGCAGCCTGGCTAATCACGCATAATCTCTCCCCTGCCATCCCCTCCAGTAAAGCCTGCCAGCGATGGATGTCATTTTAGAAGCAAGAAGGCCTAGTACTTTAGAAAATCTTATACTGAAAAATGGAAAAAATTCTGTGCCTGGAACCAATCTCAGAGGGGCTGAACACAGCGAAAGCGTAATTTACCTCAGATTTTACGGTACTTAACTGAGATGCTTCACAAGGGCCTGTCTTTTTCCTCCCATTAAAATCCAGGGCCTGTCTTTTTTTCCCCATTAAAATCCACGCCTCCAGCCATTTCGAGCTCATTATAGCACAGAACCCTCCCTCTTCTCTCATCCACTGCTCAAACGGTTCCTCCAGAGGGTAAAAATTTAGAGGCCACCCAGGAGAGCTCCAACCCCAGCCACCAGGACCCTTAACTTTGTTTTGGAGAAACTTCGGCTCTACCTCCCTTCGAACCAGCTGCTACTGCAGACTTAAAATGTCTTTCTTGGAAAACATCTTTCCTTTTAAGAAATCTCTTCAGCTGCAAGAAGGGTATCACAGATTACAGGCCCCTTATGGCAGTGGAGCCTTTCATTATCTTTCATGTGGACAGGGTGCCCCTCAGGAACCAATCCTTCCTTCATGCCCAAGGTGGTATCCAGTGTGGCTCTTAATCCAGTTTATTCGTTTTACCTACCTTCTTTCCGATTCCACAGAACAAAGAGGAACAGAGATACTGCACTCCTTAGATGTGCACAGACAACTTAGATTGTACTTGGACAGGACTAAACCTCCAAAGGAAATCCTGAGCAACTGCTGGTGGCATTTGCTGCAGGGGGCAGAGGGAAAGGCTATTTCAAAGCAAACCATTTCCTAAATGGATAGGCCATTGCATTCATTTCTGCTATAAACACCATGGAAAACCTATCCCCCAGGGGATCGAACCTCACTCACACCAAGGGCTGCATCTATCTCTACAGCCTTTTCAGAGTGTCCCTTCCAGGAGGACATCCTGGAAGCAACTACCTGGAGTTCTGTATATGCTTTTTAGTCATTTGCCCAGTTTTCTCATAAATCCAGAGCTGGCTTTGCCATGCACTGATCTTACAGGGGCCTTATAGCTAGTCCTAATGCTATCTAAATTCCTCCTCCCAACCACTTAGCTTTGGGAATCTGCCAAATGTAATGACTGCAACAGTGAAGCCACGAAGAACATGAGTACAGTTGGTAATGCACTTACCATAAACAGGATGTTGAGAGTGTATTCAGTCATTACAGTCGATCTTCCTCCAGCCCCTAACTTCTTTTGGCTATACCTCTGTTTTCCTTTACTATGCTTAAAAGCCTTTTTGGTGTATTTTTGTTGGAAATTATATCGGTAGCATATTTAATTTATACCATTAGGGGGCACTTGATATCTGGGACAAGAAAACTGATGTAATGGCGGCCGACATGTTTTATGCCTGATGACCTGATGTCATGGAAGAAGGGACAACCGCTGTAAAGGCTACATTAATCAGGCCGACTGAGGGTAGCCTACCCTGCAAGCAAGATAACCCAAATGCCAATAACTGCAACAGTGAATACACTCTAACATCTACATTTTATAGGTAAGTGTACACCCTGTACTTTTGTCCTACACCTCCCGTGTAATGGATGCCTTGACTATTCTTCGGTTTCTCCCAAGGAATCTAACAGAATCTGTACCATGGACATGCTTGCTAAGCCCTCCTTCGGTGAGTGGTAAACTGGCATTTCCTCATCCTGTCTGTCTTCACTCTTACTTACGGCTCTTTCATTGACTAGACTGCTGACAGAAGTACATTTATTGTAAAGCTTACTATACCGAAGTAGCTGTCCTTCTCTTCACTATTGCAAGTGATGTTCTGCAGTGTTTCACTGTTGCAGATCATCACACTTTGCTTATCTGCCGCAGGTAGTCCCTCGGCCCTGAATACCAGAGACTTAGTAGTCATGGCGTCGAGGATGCTATCACTCCAGGACTGACATCAGGTCATCCAGGGTATAAAAAAAGGCATCCAGTGCCATTACATCAGTCTTCTACTCAAGGAACCCGAAGCAAGCATTTACGCGAAGTGCGGTCAGCGGCTACCTGAGTTTTCATTTATAATTGAATCATCCGCAAGAGTCTTCTAAGTTCTTCACAAAGCTAAGTACCCCATTGGGGATCCTTGTTTCTTGCTCTAACCCGTTGTGGAAAAAGTCAATGGTAATGCTTGCCTGTGGAAACCAAATACCACCTAGATTTTCATTCCTACTGCATCACCTGTCTGAGGACCAGACCATGACATACCTTTCGCTGTCGGTTTTGTGGCTTTATTCAGTGCTGACCCGTGCCGGGCCTTATTGTTGCTAAATACTTTCATTCTCTATCTCTGTATTCTGGAAATGGCTTTGGCGAAGGCGGTAAAGCCATCGACTACCAATATTCCTGAAAAATGTAGAATAAAGACGAACTGCACAGGTTCAGAAGCTGCTGATGGCAGCTTTACGTTAGCTAATAATTAGCCAGTTTGCCGGCACTCAGTGAGGTGCTTTCACAGCCCTGATGCCGCTTCACTGGATTATGAGCCTCTGCCGGAGACCCTTTTCGAGGAGTCCAGTATGTACGAGACTCTTCTTCGACTATGGAACGGTGGATGTCTCTACCTTGGATGGGTCTGGAGCAGCTGAGCAAGGCACTGGCTTCCTGAAGGAAGTTCTTCATACTGCTCGATGTTGGACTGAAATCCGACTACTTCAGTTCCGTCCTAAAACTACCGAATTTCAAAGGCCAGAATGCAGCTACACCTGAAAACAGATTATTACGGCACATACCTGCTCCTTGCTGCAAAATAAAATGCTTAAGAATGGCGAAGACCTTATTATGCTTTGATTAGGGAGGTCAGCCTTCCTCTGCTAAGAAAAGGTAGTCCCCAGCAGCTTCAACAGACAAGAGTCCGAAGACTTGAGGTTTCCAGATTATGAAGACATGCCTTATCTGCTTATAGGGATTCTGATGCAGGAATCCATTTCCTCTGCACTCTCCTCCAGAAGGATTTCTCTTTTAATTGAAACCTTACATGCTTTAAGAGCATTTCCACTGAGATGCCAAGATTATCCTCAGTCAAGAGACTCCGAGAATTTCTAGACTTGCCGCAACACGGGCCTTTAGCAATGCCACAAGTCCTGGAAGTTGTTGATGATAATGGCGCTTTATGGAATCCAGTCTTATATTTTCGATACTTTACCTCCTGCCCTAGAAACCAGGCCGGGTGCTACCAGGTACCTGACTCTCTTAATTTTTTTTAAAACCCTATTAGTAGCGACCCAGAGATCGTTTCTCATGGGCCTAAAGGTTTCAAGGCAACTACAGCTAAAATCCCACCTTCAGACAGGGATTCAGAGCTTTGGATAAGATGGGTTAAGAAAAGTGTATGCACCTCTTAGCACTCTGCCATTAGAAGACTTTGAATTGTCAGTTTCACATGCTGGAAGTACCAGCAACATATTATGGAACTTGTTAATTAAAATAGCTACCTGAAGCTATTACGAAAATAATAAAATTGCAAAGGAGCTCATGCAATCACAAACCAAGTCAACAGGCATAATACATTACAAAGTGTAGCTTTAGCACCTAGAAACATCTTACGGGGCAGCATTCACTGGTTCTGTATACTGAGAAGGCATGCCGAAGGCAAGGAGCAGACAGATCATGTCAAATCCAAGTTATTAGACGCTCCTTTGAACAAGGATAAATATCTTTGTAAAGCACAAGAGGTTCTTAAAAGATGGAAGAAAAATTTAAATCTATGCAGACAGTCAAAGGAATTCTTACAAGTACAGCTTCCTAGATTCAGTGGGCATTGCCCTGAAACATTAGTCCTTTCAAGCCCCTCAAGGCCATCTCAAACTAGACGGGGAAACAAGACCCCAGACTACAGTCTCTGGGTATGCAAGAGATCCTGTAGTAGATTGCCTCCACCTCTAAAACAGGGAGTGCTAAACCACCCGTGCCGGAAGAATTCCCTTGACTTCTCCAACTCCACCGCCACCTCCTCTGCCCAACTGCTTATTGCTAGGAGAGAAAACATGCCTTCATGCAAAAACTGGATTCCCATTACCAAAGACCATTGTGTCAGGGGTACAAATTTTACTTCCACTCTTTTTCTGCCAACCCAAAGGGTTCCCCAGACCTCCTCTAAACCAGTGGGCAGAGGCTCAAAATAAATCAATCCCTGCTCTCTATAAGGGCAATTCCAGGCGGGTTCCTACTTGAACAGATAGATCAAGGACTCTATTCAGATTTTTCCTAGTGCCAGAAGAGGTATGGCCCAATCTAGATCTTTCAATTCTCAACACCTTCCTGGGTGGTACCAAATTCAAAATGCTCTCACCCTGCAGCAGCTTCTACCTATGCTAGCCAAAGATGCCTGATTAGGTCGCCCCTAGACAGACCTAGACTTAGACTTAAAAGAAGCCTATCTGCATCCCTATAAGGAGTCATGCAGAAATATCTATACTTCAGAGAACAGGATCCTATACATTATCAGTTCTCTCTGCACTTCCTTTTGAAGCATCACTGCTCCCAAATTATTCACAAAATACCTGGCTCCAGCCATTACTTTGCTGCAGACAGAAGTATTAAGAATTACCCATGCACTTAGACTATACCAGTTCGAGCAGACAGAGTACTGTTGCAGCGCGTGCCATTTGTAAAACCTACTAACCTCCCACAGAATTTTACCATCAATGAAAATCAAAACTAGTCTCCAGTCAAAAGGTTGCTTATTCCTGTGAGCAAGCTTGGACACAGCACACCCCAGATGGCATTTCCTCACTCCAGAAAAACAAGCCTATCACGGCAGGCTATTTTACTCAAATGACCGAGACAGCTATCTGCAAGGAAAATCCTGCCGCAAGTCCTAAAGGTTCATAGCCTCATGCATCCTACTAATTCCAAATGCCAGACTACATATGAAGCGTCAGTGGTATACAAAGTCTTTGAAGATTGCCAACATTCTCAGGACAGAACTGTCATTCCCATATGCCACAATCACAGGGCAGGATTTCTTTGGTGGAGCAGCGGCGTAGCCACAACAAGGCCTAGCACACCCAACCTTGCCCAGACCTAACCACAGCAGACATATCCAAGACTATGCGTGGGGGCACATGGGCCGAGCAAATTGCATTCAAGGGCCACTGTAGCCCAAGTCAAATGCTTCTGCACATCAACCAGAAAGAGATGTTGGCTGTGCAGCATGCTGTGTCAGTTTCAGATCCTATTCTCCGCAGGACACCTGCTAATAAAACAAAGACAACACACCACAGTTATGTGGTACATATAAATAAACAGGGGAGCCCACTCACCTGCTCTGCAGGCTAGCCATGGCCTGTGGAACACTGCCTATGAGGTGAGCTTGTAGATGTACCTGCATGTCCAAGACAAACAAAACTCACTGGCAGACTATTTAAGCAGAAATCTCCTAGAGCCACCACGGTGGCAACTAGAATATGCACCTTCAACCTTCTGATTCAGAAATGGGGGGCACCAGAGGTGGATCTCTCTTTGCCTCCCCTGCTATCAGCGAAAGCTCAAAGATTCTGCACCAGGACACCTCACAGCAGGGCCTGGAAAGTGGATGCCCTATCCTTCCAGTGGGTAAATCTCTCCAATTTATGCCTTTCCCCTCTGCCCTCCTCTCAAAGGTATTGCTCAAGATAAGACAGGACAGACCAAGGACAATTCTGATTGCCCCAGACTGGCCACCAACACTAGTTACCACTCCTCTTGAGAAGCCTGTCCCAGTGCCACTCTGGCCTGCTACTCAACCCTGCTCTCTCAGCAGGAGGGAACGAGATCTTGCATCCACAACTTCTGGAAACCCTAAAATCTTTCCAGCCTGGCTTATTCAGCAGATTCTCCCCGAAGCAGCCAGCCTAAACAAACGGAGTGCTGGACATCATCCTTGAAGCCAGAAGACCCGGTACAAAGGAAATCCTATGCTGATAAGAGGTGGAAAGGTGCTGCTCCTGGATTCAATCTAAAGGACACAACTCTGCCCTCTCTGCCTCTAATCCTGGATTACCTAGCAGATCTACTCCCACAGAGGCCTATTGTTCTTACTCCATTAAAGATCCATGCCTCTGCCATTTTGACTCATTACAACTACTGGAGCCACCTCTCTTCTCTCACCCTCTTATCAAACAGGTCCTGATAGGGGCAAACAACTTAAGGCAGGTGTCAGGAGAGCATCTACCTAGTTAGGACCTTGGCAGCAATACTGGAAAAGCTCATGCATACCTTTTGAGCCTGTAGCGTCAGCAGAAGTTAAAATTCCTCTCTTAGAAAGCAGCCTTCTGGCCATCCGCCAGCTAGAAGAATGTCACAGGCTACAAACACTGATGGCTGTAGGAGACCCTTCATTATTTTCCATGCTGGCCAGGGGTCTCCCCTCAGGACTTAACCCTTCCAGCATGCATAAAGTGGTGTCAATTAGCGAAATATAACCAATCTATCCATTTGCCTACCTTCTTCCTAATCCTCAAAATAAAGAGGATCCTGTACTCCTTGGATGTGCACAGACAGCTCAGATTCTACGCTTGAAAGGACTAAGCCCTTCAGAAAATCTGACCAGTTACTAGTCAACAGATTTACCCAACAGGGGCAGAGGTAGAATCCATTTCAAAACAAACGGATTTCAAATGGATAGCACATTGCATTAGTTTCCTGCTTCCTTAAGCACCATGGGAAAACAACCCTCAGAGTTGGGAACACATTCCACTAGGGCAACTTCTCTACATCATTCTCCAAGTCCCTACCGGGGACATCCTGGAAGGTGCCTGAGTTCTGTACCTTCACCGGCATTACCACCTGCCTATCTTTTCGTCAGATTTGGGTTTTGCAGCAACAGTCCTGCAAAGGCATTCTAGCCAATACCTCTTCTTGACTGCCTCCGCCTTCTAGCTACTAGCTGGAATCTGCAAAGTGTGATGACTGCAACGAGTGAAACACTAAGAACATAGTACAGTTGTATTACCTTAGCATAAATGTTGATGTTAGAGGTATTCACTGTTGCAGTCTAATTCCACCGCTCAACCCCTGGTTTTTCTCTTTCCTAACCTTTTCAGGGGTATTGGTAATTTACTTTTTACTGGTGGTGTTTCCTCCCACCATATTAACTTACCTCTGTTGGGGCTCCACGAGCATTTGTGGCAAGAAACTGATGTAATGGCGTTGGCTGCCTGTTTTTGTACTCCTGACCCTGACGTCAGTCCTGGAGCAACAGCATCGTCACAGAAATAAGTCTCCTGGCATTTGGGCCAACTGAGGGGGCTACCTGCGGAGCAGATAACCGATGTGTGAAATGCATTACATTATATGAGGAAGGGCAAAATTGTAAGCGAATGGGTGACATTCATGCAAAATCAAAAGGATATTTAGGAATTTACAGTACCCTGACAGTATGATGTGGGTCTTGCCTAAGGCATGTTTGACAAAGAAAAACTGATGGGCAGAGCAGAAATAAAAGCAAAGGAATCTGAGCTTGGAAAAACGTTATTTAGATCGTCTGAAAAACATACTGCTAGTGCCACCATTCCATTCCATTCCTTTCCATTCCATTTCCACCACTCCATTCCTCCTTTCCTCCACCCTCCTTCTTCCATTCCATCCATTCCATTCCCCCTCTCCCTATTCCACTACTCCATTCTTCCTTCCTCCTTCCTTCACTGTCTTTTCTTCTATTTCCTCTTCTTCCATTCTTCCTTCCTTCTTCTTCCCTATTTATATTTTCTTTTATATTCCTTTTCTTGTCTATACTCCACTATTTTTTTTATTTCATCCACCATATTCCACTCCATATTTCTCCATCCATCTTTCTTCCGTTCCATATTTTTCCATTCTTTCTATTATGTGCACTGTGGTCAGTTGGCTCCATTCTGTTGTGTGTCCATTCTGTGTCCACTGTGTGCTGTCCATGTGCTGCTGTCCTTGGTCAGTCCATGTTCCTCCTGTGTCCTCCACCTCCTGTGTCTCCATGTGTTCCTGGTCTATTGTGTGTGTCTCTTCCTCTGTGTCTTCTGTCTCTGTGGGATTCCTGTGTGTCTATGTGTGGAATATGTGTTGTGCTGCTTTTCCTATGAACAGGTCCCTCTGTCCTTTCCTGTGTCTCATGTATGTGCATATATATATATATGTGTGTGTGTTCCTGCCTGCCTCTCTCTGCCTCTCACTCTCTCCCTCTCTCTCCTCTCTCTCTCTCTCACTGCCTCTTGCCTCCATATTTTCCTGCCTGTGTGTGTGTCTGTGTGTCTGTCTCTCTCTCTGTCTCATGTGTGTGTGTGTGTGTGTGTGTGAATTCTCCTCTCTCCTCTCTTCTCCCTCCTCTCTCCTCTCTTCTCGCTCCTCTCTCTCTCCTCTCTCCTCTCTCTCCTTCCTCTCCTATGTCTCTCTCTCTCTCCTCTCTCTCTCTCTCCTCTCTCTCCTTTCCTCTCTCTCCTCCTCTCCTCCTCTCCTCTCTCCTCTCCTCCTCCTCCTCTCTCCTCCTCCTCTTTCCTCCTCCTCCTCCTCCTCCTCCTCTCCTTTCCTCCTCCACCTCCTCCTCCTCCTCCTTCTTCCTCTTTCCTCCTGTCCTTTCCTCCTCTTTTCCTCCTCCTCCTCCTCCTCCTTGTCCTCCTCCTTGTGTGTCTTTTTTGTCCTCCTCCTTTTTTTTGTTGTGTGTGTGTGTCCTCTCGTGGTGGTGGATGATGGTGGTGTGTGTGTGTGTGGGTCTCTCTCACTCTTTCCATGTCCTGCCACCTCTCTCTCTCTCTCTCTTTCCTCTCTCTCTTTCCTCTCCTCTTTCCTCTCTCTCTCTCTCTCTTTCCTCTCTCTCCTCTCTCTCTCTCTTTCCTTCTCTCTCCTCTCCTCTCTCTCTCTCTCTCTCTCTCCTCCTCTCTCTCTCTCATATCTCCTCTCTCTCTCTCTCTCCCCCTCTCTCTCTCTCTCTCTGTGTATGTCTCTCTCTCTCTCTCTGTCTCCCTCTCTCTTTCTCCTCTCCTGCCTCTCTCCTCTCCTCTCCTCCTGCCTCCTCCTCCTGTCTCTGTCTGTGTGTGTATTTCTGTGTGTGTCTGGTCGTTTTCTGGTTCTCTCTTGTTCTTTGTGCTGTGTCGTTGTTCTCCATTGTTGTGTGTGTCCTTGGGATCCTTTGTCTGTGGATTGATTCTGTGTCCATTCTGTTTTGTGTCCTCTCTCGTGTGTGTGTGTCTCTGTGTCTCTCTCTCTCTCTTGTGTGTGTGTGTGTGTGTGTCTGTCTCGTGTGTGTATGTGTATGACTCAGTAGATCTTCATGGAAGGACAGATAGATGTATGGTCTGACTTCTTTGCTAGGCACAAGATAAAATCTGGAACAAAGATGTGGGATGGTGGAAACACTGACACCCTCATGGTGTGGTTTAAGCACTGGATCCTTTGTGTGGGATCTTCAAGGATGGGATAAATGAAATAGATCAAAGTCAGTGTGTCAATGGGAGTGATCCAGTTGAATTATGTGTCCCAAGAAGGATCAATAGGGAGAGACGAACAATATCATGTGCACATGCATATGCATGTGTGTGTTGACAAATAAACACTAAGCAGTGATTAATATTAATGAACCTACTTTCTCATAGGGAACCGAATAAAACTGAAGGACAAGTATATTGTACAGCAGAAATAACCTTTGATGGACAAGCATAGTGCGTTGCAACAGTAAAACCACTACAAAATATATATGCATACTTTTTGTGCAATAAAACACTGTTCGTGCAATAACACTTATAAGAAAACACACTTAATGTTAAAACACACTTATATACATAGTCCACAAATATACATATATATACACACACACACACACACACACACACACACAAAAACATACTTAACCTATGACTACATGCATCCATTCCTACCCTCGTCTATACATATACATGAATAAATACATCTTTCTCAAACATTATACTCAAATCAGAATATATGAAAATAGTCGTCAATCTTTCTCAAAACACCTTTGTGGGCCAGTACTTAATAGTACCCCAATCCGAATACATGAGAAAGGTTAATGTAACCATTTTAAAACACATTTGAGATTCAATGCTTCATTAAGACCTGGGTAATAGTCTGCTTCCAACAAAAGTTGCCATTTCAACTCAATAACTTGTAGCAACCCATCTGCATCACCAAAAAAGTTTTCAACCTGTTCTAAAACTAAGAACTTACATTTGGAAAAATTATCACAAGATAGGCTATGTTTCCCCAACGCATTAGAGGAATCTTTTGCTCTAATGGCCGCATTATGTTCCTTAATTCGATCACTTAATTTTCTAGTAGTTTTACCAATGTAGAAGCAAGAACAAGAACAGATAGCTGCATACACTTCCATAGAACTATTGCAATTATACGCTTTTTTGAATCTGACTGAAACATTGCAATGTGTAAAACAGAACGTGTCCCCTGTGAGAATGTATTGACAAGCAACACATTTTCCACACATTCCCTTACTGCTATTTATGGGAACATGTTGAGTCAATAGAAATGGTCTATCTTTTCCTTCAAATAAAGATTTGAAGGTTCTAGTCTTTTTGAACGAAAATTTAGGAGTGGGCCCCATCAAATTTCTAAGTGAATTATCACTACTTATAATTCTCCAATTGTTATACAAAATGTCTCTAATATGATGCATATCTCTACTAATGGGAAGGGCAAAACTATTAAACCAACTGTCGTTATCTACACTAGATGGGGGTCTATTCGTCACAAATCCATTTAACAAAATGGGCTTGAACCTATGATGTCTGTTAAGTTTAACTTCTTTTCTAATACTATTAATCAAACCTAATGGATATTTTTTCTGAATGAACAAAGATGAGAGAAAATCACATTCTAGTTCAAAAACTGTGTCCATGCTAATCAGTCTCGATAGTCGTACAAACTGCCCCTTAACCACATTCTTTTTCATAAATCCCGGGTGTTGGCTTTCAAAATATAAATAACTGTTTCTATAGGTCTCCTTCCTGAATATGTTAGATGAAAGCTCCCCAGTGGATTCATGAATAGATAATGTAATGTCTAAAAAATGTACAATGGACCCTTTATCTGCTAAAACGAACTGCAGAAATCCAATGCTTTCAGATAAAGAATCAATAAATATTTGTAGTTGTCTAATAGTACCCTTCCATAGAAAAAATATATCATCTATAAAATGACAATAATGTTCCGTAAGTTCAAAGCCTGGTAAATATATAAGAGTGTCTAATTCCCATTCACTTAACACAACATTCGCAAATGCTGGGGCCATTTTAGTACCCATGGCTACCCCTCTAATCTGTTTAATTTTTTTCACTTTAACAACAACATTTATATTGTCCAACACTAAAGTCATCAAAGTATTTAACGTATCAATATTGTGTTTCGGCATCTTAACAAACTTGTGTAAAAAATGTTTGACATAACTAAGCCCCTCCAAATGCGGTATGCTGGTATATAAAGCAACCACATCAAGTGTCACCATTATTTTATTCTTTCCATTGCACGCGGCTTTATGTAATTTATCAAGAAAATCCCATGAATCTTTAATATAAAACGGATTTGCTTGCGCTATGGGATTGAGTACATGATCCACATATTGTGCTATACGTTCAGTCTTAGTTTTATTATTAGAAATGATTAATCTGAAAGGAGGATTAAGCTTATTTTTATGAATCTTAGGTATACCAAAAAGTTTCCCTAAACTGGGATGTCGTATATGCATAAAAGAAAACTCTTCATAGGAAATGTCATGGTTTCGAACTAATCTATTTAGAGACTCATCTATGTGTGCAAAACTATCGTGTACCTCCTGTAAGGTGACTTTTTCATAAAAATCATCATTCTGCAACGTGTCTTCAATTTTGTCAACATATTCTTCCTGACGCATTAACACAACTCTTATCAGCCTTCATAATTCTCAAGGACTCGTCATTCACCAAGTCCATGAGAGCTGTTTTTTCATGTGAAGTCAAATTAAACCATTTATTATCACATCTTGAATTAAATAACTGTCTAATATCATTCTCACAAACTTTTAGAAAAGCTGCAATAGTGTTGTGTAGTGGAGGATTAAATAAACTTTTCCTCCGTTAACCTTTATATTCAAATGGTTACCACCGTTTACCACATCACCAGAAGTGATCTCTGCATCAGCACTCACTTCATTATGCTGTTGGGAAGTAGACATGGAATGTTGTGAATCAACTTGTGATCCATGCAACTCATCATCACCAAGTAACACATGTAAATTCAGTTTCCGAGCAAACTATCTCAAATCCATGAGAACATTAGGAAGATACGCTCTTTGTGCTGGGACAAATGAGTGTCCTTTACTTAACACTTTAATGTGGTTGTCTGTTAACACCTTATCAGACAAATTGAACACCGTGTACATATCAGAATTACCCAAAGGGACTTGGGGAACTGAATCACTAGATCCATCTCCAAGCAACTTTATTTGTAACTGCTCCTTGTCATGATGTGTCTGGGAGGTATGCGGTATCCTATTTTTCCCAGCCCTCTTCTCTTGGAGTGGTTCCCATCCAGGGGGAATTGGTTCTGTACCTGTGACGTTTTCTGATGTGTATGGTCTGTCTGTGCCAAACCCGAAGTGGCCTGGAGGGATCTTTCAAAAAAAGATCTATGTGCACTACCGCTAGGAGAAGTGGAAGAAGGCACTCCCTGGAAAGGAGAGATAGCATGGATAGAAGAAGACGGACATGCTTGAAGGGAAGAAATAACAAGTGGGGAAGTGGAAGGACGTGTTTGAACAGAAGAAGAGAGAGGAAAGGGAGACGCAGTAGAAAAAGAGGTGTGGGTGGTTGAGGAAACTGAAGTAGAAAAAGAAGACAGGTTGGAGATAGAACGATTAGGAAGAGGAGGGAAATCAATAAAACTACGAAGGGATCTCTGCCCATTAAAATCCGGTAAGTTACTGGAAGAGGACGACGCAGACGAAGGAGTAGGAAGAATGGGAGGAGAAAAAGGAACCGGAATTCTATTGGCAGAAGAAGGAGAACATGGGTTTACCTCAGAACCATTGGAAACTGAAACCATTGAAGACAATGGGGGTGCAGATGTATCTTTAGAAGTAGAACCACTTCTGGAACTGGAATTGGCAGAGGAACTAGACTGAAGTGTAGTATGGTTCGGAAAAAAGGAAGCTGTATTAGCCCGTGGCCTAACGTTTCTATTTACTCGGGGGTTACTATTGGAACTGTAATTAGGTGGGGAGAATCTATGATATCTAGCTGCAGAGGGATAACTGAAAGGTCTTCTAAAATATCCTGTGTGTTGGGACCTATGCTGATGGACCCCAAAACGAGTATTACGAACATCAGAAACATAGTCCCTAAAAACCTTTGTCCTGGAGGGATAGTTCTCTTGTTGGTTAATCCTCGAGGCATAGTTCCCTTGCTGGTTTGTACCTATTGTAAACCCTTTGATGGGGTAAGCCGAATGAGACTTATATTGAAAAATATCCCTTTCTAATTTCTGTTTCTTTTTAACTATAATAGTGGCCACATGTCTGGATATTTTAGCTGAAATAGAATCATATAATGGTTTAACAAACATAAACTGTGGATGTTGAAGAATAGAGGAGTTAAGTAACTCAATCTTAGACCTAAGATCCGCAAGTTTATTAGAGTTATCTTGGAGGATGATTTTAAGGGACGACAGTCCAGTGTCATTGTACAACTTACTAAGATCTTGGTGTAATTGTGAATTTGCTGTAGTTCTATTGGGGAACCTACCAATTCGTAACCCTTTCGGTACAATGTGTAAAGATAAACAAGCATTCAAGTACAGGTTATCTAGTTCAATACTCTTAAAAACCAGTAACAATCTTTCAAGTTTAAACACCAATGGTTTACACTCAGACAACTCATTAGACATATCATTGTTGACAGGCCTAGAAAAATTAACTGAGCAAGGAGACACCCCTGTAAATAAAAACGGATTAAATGACTCATGCTCTTGTAGAAAGTACAGAATCTCATTATCCGTAGAAGCGCTGCTGTTTGTAGGAGCGTTGATAAACTGATTAACATCCAACTGAACTGATGCTCTATGTGTTCCTAGATGAGAACATTGATTCTCTGTTAAGGTGATCATAGGTTGGATGGACGCTCCTTGTGGACAGTACACTGTTTCATGCTCCTTGGTAATAAACAAAGGGCTTTGTGCTGCACCTGACTGACTAGATAGTACCTCTTTCGAGGGCAGCACTCTATTACTGGAATCCCTACAAGAAGCAATGGTGGAATTCTGATTGACTAAAGTAGACCTCTTTAACATCTCACTGGTAGTTGAGCTAGACCCATTGGTGGCTACAGAACACGAACCAGGAGAAACAATCTCTTTAGGTCTATGAGGGACTGATGTAGTAGCATGACAATCTGTCGTAGTGATATTTGAAGCAGTAATGTTAAACTGTTGTTTGGATGACACAGAACTACCATTGACTAATGAAGGGATAAAATTATCAACTACCCTGCTACTAGACTGAGTGGAAACTACCCTGTTACTGGCCCGAGAGGGAACTACGTACCCATTATCACTAATGGCTGACGTAATAAACTGTTTCTTTCTATTACTAATAGTTGTGGTGCTCACAGGCTTATTTGAGGCTCGTCTATTCCCCATTACCTCATTCTCCGCTGGACCTAAAAAGGAACTCTCTGAAGTGGAAGAAATTACAGCTGCTTGGGTGTGCGTAAGTATCTCAGGAGAATAGCATTTGCGGAAAATACTATTAACAATAGTGGCCTCCATATCTTTAACTACAGAATCGCCAAGATGACAACTACAATTCACATTAATGTCTTCCCTTTCGTTAACATCAGAACCCTCCTGATGTACTCTTAGCGGAGTAGAAACTGCGCTCATACTTTCATTATCAAAAATGATAGACCCATCATTGGATTTCTTCCTTGCAGTGACTGAAACCTCACTCCCTTTCATAGCGATTCCACATGCTAACTCTAACTCCTGTACTGTTTTGTTCTTCAGTACCTCCGTCTTCCCTGCCAACGACTCTGAAGCACATTCAAGCGCAGAGTCTGTACTGGGGGTCGTTGAAGAATCTGTTAGGTCATAGTTGACTAACAAGGTACTATTCCCTGTCAGAAAAGTTTTAACAGTGTTAAAAGAAACACTATTCATGACAGCTGAATTCGTGAAATCAGGAATCTGGCTAACAACTGAATCAGGCAAAGACTCTGGACAAGTGGATTCTGGACATGTGGATTCAATAATACCGGGACTAACTATGTTATTATCAGGGTATATAACATCCTTGGATATAGTAAGGTTAATCAAATTAGTGCTAGCTAAATGTTTAAGTATACTAGGCACTACTTTAGAAATATCCTCTCCCATGAATGACTCCTGAATAATAAAATACGAATCAGGTCTGGATTCCTCCTGTACCAAAGAATCAGAATCAAGTCTAGATTCCTCCTGCGCTATACTATCCATGTTACTAGCAAAGTTGCTGCTACTGTCCATGGATGTAGACTGCAAAGATAAAATGGCTGACACTTCTTGTCTACTCGGAGAATATGTATATCTATTAGTAGTGAGAGAACTATCATTTGTATGCTTCCTATGTTCCTTATAAGACAAGGAATCCTGTTCCCCCCTTACAACACCCACTTCAACAACATCAGCATGACCTTCATGGTTTGGGCTGGGAAAAACCTCTGAGGAAACAAGTCTGTCAGCACAGCGTGCTGCGTAACCGTCTATCTGTCTCCCCACATGAACTGAAGACGACGTTAAGGGGGAATGAACATTTTTGCTTAAGGTAATGAACTTTGTAGACTTGCTAACTGCCCAATCTCCAGAGGGAGACTTCACCTCTTGAGTAAACAATGGAAACTCCGACTGTGTTAACTCTGAAGAGTCAAGTGGACCTTTCAATGTTAAATTTGGCAGGTCTTCAGGAGTATCAATGGACTTAAGCAATGTAGGCGTACGTTGAGAAGATGTATGCACTGAAGATATATGCTGAGCATAACAGGGCTCCAATCTTGATGCGCATTCTAAAACC
Organism: Protopterus annectens; assembly: GCF_019279795.1. Taxonomy (NCBI): domain Eukaryota; kingdom Metazoa; phylum Chordata; order Ceratodontiformes; family Protopteridae; genus Protopterus; species Protopterus annectens. The sequence goes on along the minus strand of NC_056739.1, from coordinate 1,341,284,934 downwards.
TGGGGCAGAGTGGTGTTTGTGGTTTTAAGAGAGCGCATGCCTTCACTATCTTCAGCAGGTACTTGTACTGGTGTGACTGCTAAAGATTCTTGATCAGAAACGGAAAAATCAACAATTTTGTGAATCATTTTACATGTACCACTATTATAAATCTCTTTAACTGAGCTCCCCTTCATTGAGAGATTGTCTGACGGAGCTACAACATCTATGTGTGTCCCCTGGCTTGAACAGTCCTCTGCTACTATCTGTCCAGCACAAGTTCCCATTGTATTCAATTTCTTAACTGCTTGTTGAGTAGAAAAACACTTCTCTATTTCAGGCACTTCTTTGAATGAGCAACACTTCCCTATTTCAGGCACTTCTATGACTGGGCAGATGTCCATTAATGACTCAGTGGTCGATTCAACAGTACTATGTTTAACGGAACAAGACTGCTCAGAAAAGCGAGTGTCATTTGCATTCACTTCCTGAACTGCCTGTTGTCCAGAGAAACACTTCCCTTCCTCGTATGCTTCCATCACTTGGCCCCCCTCACTTGAGCAATGAAGGAACGAAAAAGGCGCCAACTTTTCATAGGAGCAGTTACAAATAAAGTTGCTTGGAGATGGATCTAGTGATTCAGTTCCCCAAGTCAATTCAGATATGTACACTGTGTTCAATTTGTCTGATAAGGTGTTAACGGACAACCACATTAAAGTGTTAAGTAAAGGACACTCATTTGTCCCAGCACAAAGAGCGTATCTTCCTAATGTTCTCATGGATTTGAGATTGTTTGCTCGGAAACTGAATTTACATGTGTTACTTGGTGATGATGAGTTGCATGGATCACAAGTTGATTCATAACATTCCATGTCTACTTCCCAACAGCATAATGAAGTGAGTGCTGATGCAGAGATCACTTCTGGTGATGTGGTAAACGGTGGTAACCATTTGAATATAAAGGTTAACAATTCTATTTTACGGAGGAAAAGTTTATTTAATCCTCCACTACACAACACTATTGCAGCTTTTCTAAAAGTTTGTGAGAGTGATATTAGACAGTTATTTAATTAAAGATGTGATAATAAATGGTTTAATTTGACTTCACATGAAAAAACAGCTCTCATGGACTTGGTGAATGACGAGTCCTTGAGAATTATGAAGGCTGATAAGGGGACTGGAGTTGTGTTAATGCGTCAGGAAGAATATGTTAACAAAATTGAAGACACGTTGCAGAATGATGATTTTTATGAAAAAGTCACCTTACAGGAGGTACACGATAGTTTTGCACACATAGATGAGTCTCTAAATAGATTAGTTCGAAACCATGACATTTCCTATGAAGAGTTTTCTTTTATGCATATACGATATCCCAGTTTAGGGAAACTTTTTGGTATACCTAAGATTCATAAAAATAAGCTTAATCCTCCTTTCAGATTAATCATTTCTAATAATAAAACTAAGACTGAACGTATAGCACAATATGTGGATCATGTACTCAATCCCATAGCGCAAGCCAATCCGTTTTATATTAAAGATTCATGGGATTTTCTTGATAAATTGCATAAAGCCGCGTGCAATGGACAGAATAAAATAATGGTGACACTGGATGTAGTTGCTTTATATACCAGCATACCGCATTTGGAGGGGCTTAGTTATGTCAAACATTTTTTACACAAGTTTGTTAAGATGCCGAAACACAATGTTGATACTTTAAATACTTTGATGACTTTAGTGTTGGACAATAATTTTTTTCACTTTAACAACAACATTTATAAACAGATTAGAGGAGTAGCCATGGGGACTAAAATGGCCCCAGCATTTGCGAATGTTGTGTTAAGCGAATGGGAATTAGACACTCTTATATATTTACCAGGCTTTGAACTTACGGAACATTATTGTCGTTTTATAGATGATATCTTTTTTCTATGGAAGGGTACTATTAGACAACTACAAATATTCATTGATTCTTTATCTGAAAGCATTGGATTTCTGCAGTTCGTTTTAGCAGATAAAGGGTCCATTGTACATTTTTTAGACATTACATTATCTATTGATGAATCCACTGGGGAGCTTTCATCTAACATATTCAGGAAGGAGACATATAGAAACAGTTATTTATATTTTGAAAGCCAACACCCGGGGTTTATGAAAAAGAATGTAGTTAAGGGGCAGTTTGTACGACTATCTAGACTAATTAGCATGGACACAGTATTTGAACTAGAATGTGATTTTCTATCATCTTTGTTCATTCAGAAGAAATATCCTTTGGGTTTGATTAATAGTATTAGGAAAGAAGTTAAGCTTAATAGACATCATAGGTTCAAGCCCATTTTGTTAAATGGATTTGTGACGAATAGACCCCCATCTAGTGTAGATAACGACAGTTGGTTTAATAGTTTTGCCCTTCCCATTAGTAGAGATATGCATCATATTAGAGACATTTTGAATAACAATTGGAGAATTATAAGTAGTGATAATTCACTTAGAAATTTGATGGGGCCCACTCCTAAATTTTCATTCAAAAAGACTAGAACCTTCAAATCTTTATTTGAAGGAAAAGATAGACCATTTCTATTGACTCGACATGTTCCCATAAATAGCAGTAAGGGAATGTTTAAGTGTGGAAAATGTGTTGCTTGTCAATACATTCTCACAGGGGACACGTTCTGTTTTACACATTGCAAT
>NC_056739.1:1341157267-1341277267 GCF_019279795.1 Protopterus annectens | reverse complement strand
AGCCAATAAACCAATCCTTTCTGTTCCCAGGAATGAATGATTTCTCTATATATTTTATGTGGAAAGTTCTTTGTGTCTATCAATGGTGTTAAAAGATCAAACCAGATTTTTAAATCTATATTTGCATTAATAATTTTCCTAAATGAATCAATGTAATTAATCATACGAGTTTTAATGTGTTTAGTTATGTTATATTGCATACTAATACATATGTGCCATGGCAAATTGTTTTTATCTGTTTGAATTTTTTTGTAAAATTCATTTATTGATATAGTTAGTAATTCTTTCTAATTTGCAGAGTAATTTGGACTTATCCAATCTGAGATTGGTATTGATGCTTTTATCTATGTTTTTATATCGGGGAAGTTTAATCGTCCCTGTTTCCATGGTCTTATATGTTTGGTCTGATATGTTTTTATATCGGGGAAGTTTAATCGTCCCTGTTTCCATGGTCTGATATGATGTATTATTCTGTTTCTTTTGGGAAACCATACCGATTTTATTAGGCATGCATTTATTTCTTTAAGTATATTCCTTTCTGGTAACAGTTCTATTGCCAAGGCTATATATAGGATTCTGGGCAGTAAAACCGTTTTTATTATGTAGTCTGTCTTCAAATGTTAATGTTATTTTGTTCCATTTTTCTACAGAGATTTTAATTGTATTGATGATATTATTGTAGTTTGAGACCAATTCATTATTATCCTTGCATAACTCAATACCTAGATATTTTAAGGTAGATTCTTGTTTCCCTATGATATGATTCCCCCTTAGTCTGCAGTTCTTTTTCTAATTTAAAAATAAAAAAATGATTTTGATTTATTGAAATGGAGTCCTGAAGTCCATGTGAAATTTGTCAGTTAATATATCTAATTCTTCTGATGTCTCTTTTGTATTAGATAGTTAGTAATACGTCATAAGCAAATAGCATTACTTTAGAATTGTATTGTTCATAAACATCTGTTCTTTTGATTTTTTTATATTGTTACGAATTAAATCTGCCAATATTTTAATAGCCAGAGCAAATAGTATCAGTGACCTGGGACATCCTTGTTTAGTGCCTTTTGTTATATGTATAGATTCAGAGGTAAAAGGACCTAACTTGACATACGCTAAATTATTTGTATATATATTCTTTAGGAGATGAACAAAGGATGCAGGAAATTCAAATAGCATTAGGATTTTGAATAAATCGTCCCAATTTAGGGAATCAAAGGCTTTCTCTATATCTAAGCCAATTATGATTGTTTTCTTTAACATAATCTATGAGAGAAATTATCCCTTTAATATTGTCGTGTGTGTCTGATTTATATAAATCCAGTTTGATCATTATTTATTCTTTTGGATAGTGGTATTTTCATTCTGTTAGTTAATATTGTTATAAACATCTTATAGACATTATTTAAGGTCTATGTGAGGTACAGAGGTTTGGGGATTTTTTTCCTTTAGTATTGGTGTGATTAAGGAACCTCTCCAAAAGGGTGGTATTAAAGCTTGTGACTGAATTTGTTTTATGGAAGAGGGATAGCATCTTTGAAGGAAAATATATTTCCATAATTATGCCATCTATACCTGGAGCTTTATTATTTTTACCCTCTTTTATTGTATCTGTAATTTCTTTGTAGGATATGGGTGCTTGCAGGTCTAGTTTTAATTTTTCTGGTATTTTTTTTATATTAGATAATTAGAACATTTTCCATCTAGATTTAATTGATGGATATGTATATTTTCTTTTTGGAAAAGTTCCATATAGTGATTTCTATAGGCATCAAGAATGTCACCTATATCCGAGACATTTTTCACTTTTTTTTCATGGAGGATGCTTTTAATGTCATTAGCTTTTGATTATATTTTGATTCTTGTGGATAAATTATGTAGATATTTGAGAAAAGTGGCCAAGGTGTTGATTTTTAGTTTTTCTAAAGCTAAATTAGTTTTATATGTTAGAATTTTGTTGTATTTATTGTTTAATACTTCTACTTTCTTTTTCATCTCCAAATGATTTTGATTTTTTCTCAGCTTTCACTGACAAAAGTTTGGATTGTAAATCTAATAATTTAGTATCCCATTCTCTGAATTTTTTTTTATACCAAGTTAGGGTTTTGCCATATATGTGGTGTAATTAATATCTAAGAAGAACTGTAATTGAGATAATAGCCAGGGTTTGAACTCTTTAATTTTATATGCTGGAATTCTGGAGTTAAAGATTGTGCCCATTTTGAAGTTTTAACATCAGTGAATTGTGGTCTGAAAAGGGGCAGGGAGTTTTTGAGAAATTAATGATTTTAGAATGCAAGTCTTGGGCAGCAAATATTTTATCTATTCTAGTTTGGGTACCAAATCTGTGATCTTGATGGGAAAACAACAAAGATTTAGCTTCTTTAAATTTGAAAGTATCTACAAGATGAATTGATTCTACCCACTTGTTTAAAGCTTTTGATACAGCAGATGTACACAGTGGTCTTATTTGTAGTTTCAAAAGCATCAAATATATAGTTAAAATCTCCTCCTAATATTAAGTTGCCTTTACAATTATTGGAAATGAAATCCAAGTGTTTTTTTAACAGTTTCTGTTCCAGTGCCTGGGAACCAGTATATATTGGCTAGGGTCCATATTCTGTTATATTTAACTGTTACTAATGCCATAAGGCCTTCTTTATCTTCATACTTATAAATGATTTCTTGGTTAATCACATTTGTTTTCTGTAAAATTGTTACCCCTTTTGTCTTTGTCTTTTATAAGTGGATTCCGCCAATGTCATACATTCCTTAGGATTCCATTTGTAATTGCCATTTATTTTGAAATGAGTTTCTTGAAAGAAGACAGTTAGTGCTTTGTTCAGCTTTAAATATTTCAGTAGCTTTGATCTCCTGCTAGGATTGTTTAAGCCACTGGTATTTAAAGATAATAAAGTTAAATTCATCTTAGGTTAGTTAGACTATGTATTTTTTGTTTTATTGTGACTATTAAACATTTTCCTCCGAACTATAAAGTATATGTTTGAACTTTTAAAGGTAATTATCAGTTTTATACTTTGAATGTTTACCAATAAAGTAATGTTTTGGTCAGGCATACTAAACATGTTTTTGTGAAATAAATTTAAATTAATAAATGTTAACAAAACTAAGATCCGCACTAGCTATGGAATGAAAATCATTCCTAATCTGATGGATAAACCTAAGTCCATCAGATTATCACTCATACCTTGACAATCCAGAACATCTGAGGTCCATAAATTGAATTATCATATGGAGAATATTTGTAATAGGCATAAGCAATATTTATATTATTTTGAACAGATATAGTACTATTGTAGATTAGACAGAATTCTAATACAGTATAAATGTCTACTTATTGTATAAGCAATTAATATTTGTATGAAAGATAGATGACAGGCAATCCAGTCATAGTAAAGTAGGATGCATCATATATAAAACCTCAGTAAAGGATTATAGCACACAGTTATTTAACGCATTCACCCATATTGATGAAGTATTTCAAAACTTATTACTTAATATAAATAGATGGTAATCATATTTATACCTAATGTTTTTAATACAATGTATTTTGCTGGATATATCAGAAGTTATATTTCAGTGTTTGCCAGCATTTAAGTAATCACTTTGTTGCTAACTTATTTAAAGCATTGTTTGTCCCATTTCCTACACAAGGATTTTCATATTTGTAATTTCTCATTATAAAATGAGTGAAATTATAGGTTAAAAACAAATTCACTTATTGTGATTAATAATTACAAGTTCCCTTTCCATATATATAAGTTGCCATTTGATGGCATATACTGAAAGTTTTTAGATTTAAATGGCAACATTGTATTTTGTATAATAAGCAACGGTTAAACTGAGTGATTGTCAGTTTAATACTATTTGTTCAGAATGTGATCGGTACATTCTGTGACATTCCTAGTTCAGGCTTCTATTGTTTCCCTTGAACAACTTTGTCAGTTTGATGTCATGTGTAAAACCGTTACCTTGGTAACAGCTTAAGTATTATGTAGGGTCAAGATGGGTTGCAAAACCACAATTCAAGTTAAAGCAATTATATGACTTGTTATGCACGTTTACTTATATGAGAAAATGATCATGCTCCCCCTTAATGTTCAATATAGTGTATTTTGTTTATGACAAGTTAAAACAGTAGTTGTTATACACAAGCCCATGTTATTGAATTGAGTGTCTATTGTCAATTTAATACTATTTGTTCAGAATATGATCGTTACAGTCTGTGACATTTTCAATTTCAGGCTTCTGTTTTTTCTTTTGAACAACTTTGTCAGTTTGATGTCGTGTATAAAACATTAGATGTTATGTTGTCCATATCTCGTCTTTGTTCTTGCTGTTTGGGTTCGGAGCTGACCCTCTGCTCCAACTCCGCCATTTACTGTAGCTCTATAGCTTTTACTGGCTCGAGGCTAGCCCCTATCCCAGCATGCCTAGTGGTAGTTACCCAGATCTCGTTTGCCACTTGCAGCATTGAAAGAGCAGGTACTGGCTGAGGCTTAGTGTTTTCCTCTGTTATATTTTTGAAGAAAAAATTCTTGCTTATCTTATCTAACTTGTTAATAGTAGTTATCCTTCGTATTTCTATCTTTCCCTATACTGTCCAAGTGATTTGCTTTTGTTGTGAACTAACCGTTTTTCTCTCTGGCCCTTTACCCTCTTCTAAACCCGTTTAACTTAGAGGGTTCTTCGCTTTTCTTGCCTTCCTTTAAGTTTTAAGGAGTTGCCGTTAGAGACTCTCCTTAGTTGGGGAGTTCGCCGTTCAACTTTCTCCCCCTTCTCTTTTCTGTCTGTAAAAATAAATAATTTTAAAAAATAAAAGGATTTTTTTTCTGTTATTGGCTAGTTAACTTGTTAGTAGTGTTTTTTTTTTCTTTGTCTAGCTTTAGATAGTGCTATTCGACATTATGTCGAAAGATGTTGTCAAGGAATCGAAACCTTCAAGTTTCAAAAAGTGCGATTCATGCTGCCAAAAGATGTCCCTTACGGACGGACACACGAGTTGCAGATATTGTTTAGGGCCAGTTCACCTCCAGGATTTGTGTTCCATTTGCTATGCATTTAGTTCACGAGTCCTGCAGGAAAGAAAGAGCAGATTAATCTTAAGAGGGTTACTGAAGGGCCCCTTTGATGCTGCTATGGAGGGGACTCAGCTAGCAAAAAAACTGGAAAAACACAAGCCTTCATCCTCTTCTGCTCCGAGTTTGGATCCGTTTAAAGAGAAGGGCAAGTTACTAGCTAAGTCAGACCCGATTGTTGGTTCTGACAAGACAGTCTCACCTATGGCTCCATCTGTTGTTTCGGAGCCAGTAAGGTCTCGTAAGCGATCCACGTATCCTGCTGGAACCGGTGCGGTCTGCTCCACAGTCTCTTTTATTACAATTTGTGGCAGGCCGTCTTCAACCCATTTCTCTGTCATCCAGGAGCCTCTCAGATGATGATGTGGAGAGGGTGGTGAAGAGACTTCGTAGGACACCAGCATTAGCTAAAATACTTTTGGCCCCATCCCAGACGGAAATGGTGCAGACAGCCAAACCTATACCTGTTTCGATTCCTCCTCTGACTCCTCTGAGCGCGGAGCCGGAGTGTATCGAAGTGTATGGAAGTCGTAGTGGTGGAACCGTCGGTTCAGGTAACTTCTGGTCTTTCAGTTCCAACTACCGGTCCAATCTCCTTGATACCCCCTTCTATCGGGGATCTGGGAGCCGATGCTCCCTCATTGGCCGAGGGCGGGACGGCATTGGACTCATGTCCGACCCTACTCTCCCTCTTGGAGCTTTGGTGCAGGTCAGCTCCTACATCTGCCTCGGAGCTATCGCCCTCAGTTCGGAGGAAGTCTCCAGCTTCTTCGGAGCCAGAGGCAGCTCCACCCCCTGCTCCATTGGCTCCTTTGCCTTCAGCGTTGGTGTCCACCTCCGAACCTCTCCTCTGCCCCAAGTGTAGGAAACCCATGCTCCAGGATGCTCCATTGGGAGATCCCACCTCTTCCGAAACCTCCCCTGAGCATCCGTCAGAGGAGGTCCTTCAGAAGAGGGCTTGCAAGAAGAAGCATGTGGACTCTCCTGAGTCCTTGACATCAGACACAGACTTGGATGACTCAGAAGGGTCTCCACGGTCCCCCTCTGAAGATGTCTCTTTTTCAGACATCTTAGAAATCCTTAGACAGAGGGGTGACTGGAAGTCCCTTGCCCCTTCTGAAGACTAGTCAGTGTACCTGGATGCATTCGGTTCCCGACCCTCCAGTCAAAAGGCGTGGAGCTCTCCAGACATGATAGAACCAGTTCCGCAGAGGCCCAATAAATTCATAACAGCCCCTGAAGACAGACCCTTCTAATCCAAAGGTGTTCCCGTTGATGCTGTGGTGATGTCAGCAGCCACCAAGAAGGAATTAGCGGAAACTTCATATGTCCATCCGCCAAATAAAAAGTCTCGTACGATGGACAGATACGGGAAGCGTACATTTTCTTCAGCGACCTTTACACTCCGGTCGCTGAACTATTTGTCCCACTTTACAAGGCATCAAAGGGATCTCCTCCTCAAAGAGTTAGGAGATACCTTACAGAATCCTACAACTGCAGGAGCCTCTGAGAAGGCGGCTTCTCAGCTTGCAACATTGACTTCGGTGGTTAATTCCTCCATACGGCTAATTTCTTACACAGCCGATGGGGTGAGCAGGGCAGCAGGCACAGGGGTGGCCTTACGCAGACACTCCTGGATGCGCCTTTGTCATTTTACAGAGCCCTTCAAGTCTTCCTTTACCAATGCTCCCTTTGATGGTTCATGCTTATTCGGGCTGCAAGTAAGAGACTCTTAACCAGGTGTGAACAGGATGGCAAAACTCTCTCTGCTGTGGGAGTACGTTTTTCTGCTCCATCTAGGCCTTATCCTAAGGGCCAGAAGAGGGGAAAGAAATCTAGGGAGCATCGCCTGTCACACATGGAGATTTTTCCCCCAGGAGCAGAGGGGGAAATAACTGAAGACGTCGGTCTTGCAGCGGGGGGGGGTCTTCAGAATCAGGGTGACAGAGATGCCTTCTCTGGTAGGCCCTTCCATCACTCCTGAAGGGAGACCCAACTGTCTGACTTTGGAGGCAGTCTGGGGGAGATTATCCTTGTACCCAAAAGCCTAGCAGACAGTACCCACATATCTTCTGTGATTATCAGTAATATCCAGAAGTTACAATATCCCCTTTTCCCAACTTCCCCTGTCAAAAGACAACACTCTATCCCAGATGTTCCACCCAATCTTTGGGATCAAGCAAACCTACAGGTTCAAAGGTTGCTAAGAAAGAGTCATCCAGGAAGTCCTGGCAGACCAAATCGGATCTGGAACTTACTCAAGGTTCTTTTTAGTTGCAAAGAAAACGGGGGACTGGAGACCCATACTGGATCTCAGCAGGCTGAACAAATCAGTGAAGAAAACAAATTCTGGATGGTAACCCTGCAGTCCATTCTTCCCTTTCTGGGACAGAACAACTGGATGTGCTCTACTGATCTCCAGAATGCGTACTACCACATAAAAATGGACAGACGGTCAAGGAGATAGCTACACTTCCAGCTGGGAGCCAGTCACCATCAGTTCAGAGCGCTGCCCTTTGGTCTCACCACAGCCCCCAGGGTGTTCGCCAAATGCACGGCAGTAGTTATGGCTCACCTGAGGCGTCTAGGATTCTGGGTGTTTTCATAGCTAGATGACTGTCTCCTTACTGCCACCACCGAGCATCAACTAATCAAGGCAAGGGAATCCACAATTCGCTCTTGTTCTCAACTAGGGATCACCATAAACTACGAAAAGTCTGCCTTGTTACCTTGTCAATATATTACCTTTATAGGGTCAGATTTAGACACAAGTGCCATGATAGCAAAGCTGCCTCAAGAAACGGTATTAATGATCCGTCGCCAAGTTGCAGTGCTGTTGACACAAAAGAGAATTCAGGCAAGATTTGTCCTCAAGATCCTGGGTTCTATGGCAACGGCAGTCATGCTGGTCCCTATGGCTCGCTTCCACATGAGAATTCTGCAGTGACTCCTATTTGCACAATGGTCATTCCAGGATTTACCCATGTCGCATCAGATTCTGATCATGGAATCTTGCAAAAAAGGATCTGGAGTGGTGGCGTCACTCCCCTATGGTAACAATAGGCAGGTCGTTTCTGCCCCCAACCTGTAGCCACAGTGACCACGGACTCTTCCCAGATAGGGTGGGGGGCATTATCTGGGACAAACTGTTCAAGGGACTTGGCAGGAACACGAGTACCATTTGCACATCAATGTACTTGAGATGAGAGAGGTGCTTCTGGTGTTGCAAGCACTTCAGGACTTACTACCTACAGGGACTGTAGCAATTCAGATGGACAATATGTCGGTAATATGGTGCATCAACAAACAGGGTGGAACCAGGTCTTACCCCTTGTGTCGAGAGGCTCTATGAGTTTGGCATTGGGCGATGTCTTCCCAAAGCTTTCTGATTGCAACACACATCCTGGGGAAATCCAACATGATAGCGGACAAGCTCAGCCGAGCTATCCTGATTCCTCACGAGTGATCCCTGAAGCAGGACGTTGCAGACTTGATTTTTTTTGCAAATGGGCCAGTCATTCTGCGATCTGTTTGCCACGCCCCTCAACAACAAATGCCGCAGCTACTTTGCACTAGCCCCACCACCAGGACAGTCACCCAGGGACACACTTGTTCACGATTGGCCCCCAGGACCATTTCCACCATTTCTCCTGATCCCCAAAGTTCTTCAGAAAGCACAGTCGTTGAGTTGCAAGTTAATCCTCATTGCCCCTTATTGGCCTAGTCAGATATAGTTCCCATTCCTTTGGCCTCACCTGCAGGGGGAGCCTTGAATCCTGGTCCCAGAGCCAGATCTTTTGATGCATCAGTCAAGGGCTCTCCATCCTTCCATTCAAACTCTCAAGCTCATAGCTTGGTTTCTCCACTTCCGGTCTTAGCCAGGCTTCACGATGTTTCTCCGGCAGTTTGAACACATTTTGATTTCCTCCCATAAGCCCACTACTAGGAAACTTTTTATGCTAGTAAATGGAAGAGGTTCTCTTGTTGGGCAGTCAAAAATCAGGTTGATCCCTTTACCAAATCCCATTTCAAAGATTCTCAAATTTCTTGCTGAAACTTTTCAGCAAGGAGCAGCTGCAGCTACTGTCCGGGTTCAGTTAGCTGTCATTTCTAATTTACATATGGGAGAAATGGGGTCCAATATCATGTCCCATAGGCTATGTAAAGCATTCCTAAGAGGTACTACCCTCTTAAGACCTCCAGTAAGAGAACCCCCCCCCCCAAATTTAAATTTTAGTTTTAGACGCTCTGATTCTTCCCCCCTTTGAATCCATCTGCTTCTTGTCCGCTCAAATTTCTGTCTTGGAAGACCCTTTTCTTGGTTGCAATTACCTCAGCTAGAAGGGTTTCAGAATTACAGGCCTTATCTATTCATCCCCCATACTTGATTTTCCATAAAGATTGGATTTCTCTCAGAACCAGCCCCTTTCTTACCCAAGGTATATTATGACTACAATTTGAATCAATCCATAGAGCTTCCTTTTTTCTTCCCCAGTCATGGCAACAAGGCAGAGTATAAGCCTTATCAGTTGGATATCCGTAGTCCGTTACATTTCTATTTACACAGGACCAAGGACCTCAGAAAATCTGACCAATTGTTCATATCCTTTGTGGAAAATAAAAAAAGTTGTGCAGTCTCAAAGGTGACTTTATCTAAGTGGCTTTCAGACACTATAAAACATGTCTATGATTTGTGTAAACAAAAACTTCCAGGGAAAATTTAAAGGACACTCGACAAGAGCCTTGGCTACCTCTATTGCTTTTCAAGCCAGACTACCTTTGGATTCGATCTCTGTGGCAGCTACATGGGCTAATCCTCATACCTTTATCACTCATCACAAAGTAGATGTGGTCTCCCGGAACAGGGCATCCTTTGGTTCCATGGTCTGAAGTGTTTTTTCCAGTGAGCCACCCAAGAATCCAGGTGCTGGGGACACTGTCCCAAACAGCAAGAATGAAGGTGAGATATGGACAACATAACCTAAACAAGTTATGTACTCACTATAATGTCCCATGTTTGTTGTCCTTGAGCTTGCCTTCCTTCTTGCGTCCCACCCTCCTTTTCCCTTCGTGGAGGATCAAGAGGAATCCCTTGTTTTTATTGGTTATACTGGCTGGGTTTCCTTTTTACCATACCTTTTGGCTAGTCCTAGTCTCCCCTTCTTACTCTTGCAAATGAGTTACACCTTTATATGTAGGTGTCATCTGATATGTAAAATAGAGTACATCTCTTTTCTAATTGTATGGTCTAGTACTGGGTTATCACAAATGAGATCTGGGTAACTACTGCTAGGCATGATGGGATAGGGGCTAGCCTCGAGCCAGTAAAAGCTCTTGAGCTGTAGTATATGGCTGAGTCGGAGCCGAGGGTCGGCTCCGACCCCAAATGGCAAGAAGGAAGGTGAGATCAAGGACAACAAGCATGGACTGTTATGTTGAGTACGTAACTTCTTTTTATCTTGGTAACAACTTAAGTATTATATATGATCAAGATGGGTTACAAAAACTGCAATTCAAGTTAAAGCAATTACATGACTTGTTATGCATATTTACGTATGACAAGTTAAGACAGTAGTGTTATACACAAGCTCATATTAAGTCCTGTCTTTAATATCTAAATTCAGCAGACTGCTTCATCTTATATGAAGATTATATATTTTATGTCTAGATTTACTAAAGTCATACATTACATAACTATTGTTTTTTTTTTTTTTTTTTTTTGGGCTGTTGCTTAGTTATTTGAGAGACCACAAGCTGTAATGCTTATTCTTCTTATTACCTCCTTTCAAGCATGTTTATACAGTCCATAGACTGAGACCCTTCTAGTTTCTTATTTGTTATAAGTATGTTTCCATCCTTACATACATACATATCAGTACGTCAAGCACGGGCAACGATACTCATCCAATTTTGCCAGGATACCATTCACTAGTTCATGTGGTGTGTTTCCAGGCTGTTCTTAAAATATCCAAACCAGTATTTGTCCTGTTCCATTTTACCAGCCTGCTCCATGCAGTGGCCACTCTGCCAGTGAACCACTCAACACACCTTCCATTCCCACAGTTATTTCCATGAAGGAAATCTGATGACTCTCTAGCACTTCCTGGCAACCCCAAACACCCCTAGAATCAGTTCTTCCCATATGCCCAGCACGTCCGAGCAAGCTCACCTCCTAGACCACTGAGAAGGGTAGTACACAAGACAAAGTGCACTTATTCTTTCACAATAACTCAGACTTCCACTCTTATGTAAGTCCTTAATGGGTTAGGACCAAAATACATTTTAAATATAAAATTGCGCTTATTTATTTATTTATTTTTATCAAGAATCAACTTAATGAGCTAAACAAAGTGTTGCGAGACCATCAGTATGTTTACATGTGGTTTAAAACAGCCATTTTATTATATATATTTTTTAAAACCAAAAACTTAATTGCCGAGAATCATCTCGGAGCTCTGTAAGCATTATCGTCACTCTGTCTACGTTACCATAGCAGCCTGGGAGTGTCTGTTTCTGTTAGTGTGGCTGTGTACTGCATACCAGAGGCTTGTAATGCACCTGAAGCAAAGCTTCATTTCACTACAATTTCAAGCAGACATTCCCTTCCTTTCAGTGAGGCAGCAGCCAGGAAAAGAACGGAGAGCAAATGGATCAAAAGAAAAAAAAAAGCTCCTAACAAGCCGCCATAACAAGAGATGACGCACTCGTCAGCCTTCCCACCTCTCACTCAGCAGAGGTATAAACAAACTATTATCTGCCAAAATATCCCAAGTCACAGTTTTATCCACCCCCAGGCTAAAACACCAAATGTCTCTTCCTAATACACAAGCATCAGTAAACCTCTATCACAAGTCGCAACCCACGGCTTCCTGGAGACTAAAACGGCAACATACAGCAGCTGCCAGATACAGATGCATCCACACACACCATGTCAGGCTTAATCAAACAGCACTCGAAGCTATGATACCTGCCATAATTGATATTAACTATGTTTAACCAGAATAATAATGGCATTTGTACTAGCTGCCAGACACAGCTGCATCCACACACACTATATCAAGATTGATCAAACAGCACTCGTAGCTGTGATACCTGCCATAATTGATATTCACTATATTTAGACAGAATAATAATGACATTTTTACTAAGAACTTGCTACTATTATTTAACCAGGATATACATGACCCTTCTAAATCATACTTTAACTGAAGAAGGGATTAGCCTCCATGACAGCATTTTTTTTTTCAAAACGCTCTACTGTTACTGCTATTATGTATGATGTTAATTTGTTACATTTGAGTCTGAACTCTGATGAATGGCACCTTTTTGAATTAGTTAATTAATTACTTAAATTATTGTAAGTAAAATCAAAGAAAAATGAACAGTATAAGTATTCATTGAGTTCAAGTAGGGGAATAGAAACCTCTATGTTTGTATTATATGTTGCTTTGTTTGGCTTGTATATAATGTAAATAGTAGCCCTTCTTGACCTACCTTTGTTTGTGAAAAATTATTGGACTCTTTGAACATTCTGAATGAATCATTACAGTTTCTTAGTTAAGAAACCCTTTTTATTTAAAAAAAAAAACAGATGACAAGTGATGTAACATATCAGTTGATACTTTGAGAGCTGTAGTTGTAAGAGTTATTTTTTCGGACAGCTATGTTGGAATCATTTTTTTGTTTCTTCTTTCTATCATCAGTCCAAGATTTGTTTCTTTTATTCTTTTAAGAGTAGAGGCCATCCATTCCATTTCTTCTGGGATAGACACAATGTTGTTGTTTTTGATGAATATAGTAGCTTCTTCTAAGTCATTAAAGGTTCTCATCTCATTGGCAAAATGTATTTTTATATTTGCTGGAAAGGCCAGCTGTGCTTTAATGTTGTTCTGTTTCAACAGTTTTATTATTGACCAGACTTTTTTTCCTTTTGTTCTAGTATTCTGGAAGAATAATCATTGTCAAACCTTATCAGGCTTTGATTGTATTTTAAGGGTGATTTTCTCCAAGCAGATTTTAATATTAGTTCCTTGTCCAGAAATGAAAGACATTTTATAACTATGGATCTAGGTAGAGTATTTGAGTTAGAAATAGGTTTCTTCAGTGCTCTATGCGCCCTTTGAATTCCAAATGAAAGTCCCTCTTTCGAGTCTAAAAATTCAGGAATCCAGATTGTTAAGAATGAAATCCTGTCTTCTCCTTCAGTGTCTTCAGGCAGACCAAAGATCCTTATGTTGTTTCTCCTTTCCCTGTTTTCTAAGTCATCTATTTTGTTAAGCAGTCATGTATTCTATTTAAGCAGAAATTCTTTTTGGAATTCTTCCTCTTTTAGTCTCCCTTCAGTGTCATTTAAAGAAGTCTCTCTTTATTTTTGTATGGTGTTGCTGTAATAGTTCCTTAAGAGTATCAGTCTATCTAGTTTTGAGAATTTTAATTTGAGGTTTTCCAAGTCATTTTTAAAGCCATCCATCTTCAAAGATGGTTCCTGTAAGGTAGATGTCATCAATTGCAGTTCTTTTTTCAACGCAGCATCTGGATGAGAATTCCTTGAGTTGTTCATTATACTGTAAAAGATGAAATTAACTGCTTGTCTTGTGCGCCCTGTGTTAAAATGAGGATTGCTGTCTACAGTGTTGCAGATTTTGACTGAAACTAGTTTCTTCAAAGAAGCTGTTTTATAATTTCTATCATATTAATGCTACATGATAGCCCACATGAGAAGTTCCAAGAATGTGTATACCTGAGAAGTAAAGGTGTTACTGCTGAAATACCAAGTAGCTTAACACGCAGTGAGCTTAACTTAGTAAAATTTACTTTCAGGTGTTAACCCAAACCACTGTGACCAGTCAGATAGGAGTCTGTTTTAGGCCTTGGTGAGTTCTTCAATACCCTCAGATAATATGTTAGTACTAAAGTACTATGGTTACAGTCCAGAAATGGATTTTTCCACTCTTTGCCTAAATTTTGAAGTTTCAGTCCTGGCATCCAGGAATATGCACTTCTGTAAGAAATGTAAAGAAGAGCAGAAATAGAAATGGACTTTGCTGTTATTTTTTTTTTGTTTGCATCCACTTTGGAAAGTTTTGTTGTCCTAAATAAAACAATATTCACCAGCAGATTGTGTGTAATGGCAGAATGTGAACAGGAACGGTAAAATTTGTTAAGCTTTTATGGTTGAACATTTTTTTCTGGATTTAGAACTCCAGTAGCTTTTTACGTACAATGGCTTGGGTAAAATTGTTACAATAGATAAGACATTGATTTACTGTTGGGTGGTATGCTGTAAAGTAGATAATCATTGAATTTTGTGAAGTTGTATGTGCCACAATTGATTTTTTTTTTAATCAGACTGGAATAAATTAAGTTTTTGTTTTGAGAATTCCTGCTTGTTCCTCTTGTGGGAAAATTTAGGGGTTTGACACGTCTCTTTCTGAAAGTGATGTAAAGTTTAAAGCCCATTATAATAAGCTGTACAACATACACTGAGAATTGCTGCCCTGATTCTGGCTTCATTTACTCAGACTGCTATTTTTTTTTCTCCCAGCAGTTCTTCCTCTGCTTAGTAATGGTGGTAGGTTAAAGCTAGTTGGACAGGGAAGGGTAGAGGGGCTAGATCAGGTTATCCAGAAGATAGTTAACAGGAAAATGAATGTCTAGCTGTATTGACGTTTATGTAGCATAAAGCCATTCCTCTCATTTATCACAAGGCAGGTTGATAATCAAACCAGCAAATTTTCACTTTATCTGTTGCAATCAGGACACTTTTGTACCAAGAGTAGTAATTTCCTTTCCCCTACTAAAGGGCTGCCTTTTACACATCTGCATGCCTTTGTGTGTATGTGTGTGTATAGCTCAAGAGTGTCTGCCCTTTTTATTATACTGCATTGTAGTGGCTGGTTACCACAGGTCACCTTGAAGCTATTATTATGCCGTCAGAAATATAAATTGTCAGAACTGGCAATTACTATAGTGTGCCACATTCCAAGTCTCTTTTTCCTTCTAGCAGCCCAAACCCTTACCAATTACTGTGATGGATGAAATTTAATGCTGGCTCAGACACCAAGGCTGTCGCTATAGAGCACCGGACATAACAGTTCATGTCTTAATTTCCAGTTGCAGTTAGCTGAATCCTTTTAGATGAAAAGGTATGGTGTGTGTACATGTGGCATGGGAGAAGAGAAGTGTGCTAAATTTAGAATGGTAATTTCATCTTCATGGTGGCTGTCTGGGCAGGTGCAGCCTTGCCTAGGGCTAGGTCCAGTACATTTATGCCCTCACTCAGCACATGCAGTAATTTATTGAAGGCTGCAGCTTTTATTGTATTGGTTTTATTGTTTGTTTTTTAATAAAGATACTTAAGCTGTTATTACTGTGATAAGTGAGCAGAATGTGTTTGACATGTGATTAAACTTTGGGAGTGCAAATACACAGCACTATGAAACAAGTACGTTGATTCTTTTACCATTTGTAGATTACATAATATATCACTATTATGAATTTGTTCTGTAAAATTTCTTTGTGAATTGTGAAATATTGCAGTATCGTGTAGGGCAGAGGAAAAGGGAAATCTCTCATTCTGCGCTGTATGCAAATCTCCGTTCAGAATTTCGAAAATGTTCTTCGTGTTTCACTGTTGCACTCATTACATTTGGGTTATCTGCTTGCAGGTAGCCCTCAGTCGGCCTGATTAACAAAGTCTTGGGTCCTGCATTGGTTGCTGTCCCTTCTTCCATGACGTCAGGTCGTCAAGGGTATAAAACATGAGGCCGATGCCATTACATCAGTCTTTCTTGCCGTGCGGTGCCCGAAGCAGAAGCAGTTCGCAAGTGCCGGTCGGCCGACTCCTGAAATTTTCGTTTTCGAGTTTAAGAACCGAAGTCCTCAACTAAAGCTAAGTACTCCATTGGGGAAACTTTTTCTTGCTCCTTACCGATGTCAGAAAAAAGTTAATAATTGCATTGCTTGTGGAAAGCAAATATCTCATAAAGATTTTCATTCGTACTGTATTCCTTGTTTAGGCCCTGACCACGATGTACCTTGCTGTTGGTTTTGTGCTTTATTTAATCAGCGCACTATCCGTCGTCGGTATATTTTCACCTCTAAATATTTTGGTTCTCTGTTTAATTATCCAGAAATGTTGGTTAGCCATCCAACTACCGGGATTCTGAAAAAACGCAAATATAAAGACAGAGACAGGCTGCCGAGGTCCAAAACTGCCGACGATGCTTCTCCTAAGCCAGTCGCCAGTTTGCTGGTACTCAGTAAGGTGCTTTTGCAGCCCCTGATACCCGCTACTTCTGATTCGCAGGCCTCTACTGAGACCCATTCGGAGTCCGGTATGCCGCAGGATTCTTCAACTATGGAACCCGCGGATGTCTCTACCTTGGATGGATCTGGAGCCGCTGTGCGGACACCGGCTTCTGAGGGTGTATTCAGGCCTACGTACTTGCATATTAAACAGACACCCCCTTCTTTACTTAGGCCTACATCTCGCTCCATGCCTAAAAAAATGAAACCCAGGCCACATGCTCAGGCCTCTATGTCTAAAAAACAAATGATAAGAATGGCTGAAGATCTAATAAATCTAATCAGGGGCAGCCACCCCCTTCTAAGAGGCCTAGGACTGAAGTTTATTATGAATCTTCTGATCAGGATTCTGTTTTTTCTGATTCTTCTGATGATCTGGATTTGCCCTTATCTACTTATGAAAATTCTGATGCAGAGGACTCCATTCCCTCTGCTTCCCCTCCTGATGATTTTTCTTTTGGGGAAACCTTACATACTCTAAGGGAGCATTTCCACTGGGAAAGCCAGGATTTTTCTGATTCAAAAAAGAGGCTTGGGGATTTTCTTTTCCTACCTCAGCATAGGCTTTTAGCTATTCCTCCTGTACTAGACATTGTTGATGCTTTTTTGGAATCTAGTTTGGCCCCTGATTCCCTGCCTCCTGCTCCCAGAAAACCTGACAGATACTACAGGGTCCCTGAGTCCCACAAGTTCCTTTTCAAAAATCCTATTGCAGATCCAGAGACTATTTCACAGGGGCCCAAGGGCATTAAGCAACATGTTATTGGACTGCTTAAACAGAAAATTATGTTGAATCCTGACCGTGTGGAAAATAAATAATTACAGGATTTAATGCATTCTGCTGAACAAGTTGGAAAACATACTTTGCAATGTGGTTGTGATTCATTAGAAGCCTCTTGCAGGGCTGCTGTTACTGGGTCTGTGCTCAGAAGGCATGCTTGGCTTAAGGAACAATCTTTGCCTGACCATGTTAAAGCTAAATTGTTGGATGCTCCTTTAAATCAGGACCGCCTGTTTGGCAACAAGGCTGAGGAAGTTCTTAAAAAGATGGAAGATGAAGATAAAGCTAAATCTATGCAAACTGCTAAAGATTATTTACAAGTTCAGCCTCCTAGATTTAGTAGGCACTGGGCCTCTAAGAATTGGTCCTTTCCAGGTCTTCTCAAGCCAAACCCAGACACAGCAAAAACCCCAGGTTTCAGTCCCAGGGGACACACAGAACTAAGCAGTGGGGGGCCTCCACTTCCAAATTTGAGAATAATAAGACCCCCCCCCATGGTAAACTGTCTCAATGACTTCCTTTTAAAATTTCCAAGCACTTATCAACTGACTGCCCCTTTGGGGGGAAGATTGCTCTTCATGCAAAGAATTGGGACCTCATTACCCAGAACAAATGGGTTTTAAATAGTGTCCCATGGATACAGATTTCACTTCCACACGTTGCCAACACCAAGTGGGTGGCCAAACCTACACCCAAATCAGTGGGCAGAGGCCCCAAAACAAGTACTTTCTCTCAAGCATGGGGGCTATTCAACTGGTACCAGAAGAGGAAAAGGGACAAGGTTTCTACTCAAGACTTTTCCTGGTACCCAGAAAAGACTATTCATGGCACCCTATCCTGGACCTGTCTACTCTAAACACCTTTTTGGAGATTCCAAAATTCAAGATTCTGACTCTTCACCAATTACTTCCTATGCTAGGCAAAGATGCCTGGTTGGCAACACTAGATTTAAAAGAAGCATACTTGCACATCCCAATCAGGGAATCTTGCAGAAGATACCTACGCTTCAAAGCAGGCTACACGTGCCATCAGTTTTCTACACTGCCCTTTGGCTTATCTACTGTGCCCAGGGTATTCACAAAGTGCTTAGCTCCAGTTATTGCATTTTGCAGGCAAAGAAATATTCAAATATACCCATACTTGGACAATTGTCTAATACAGACA
This sequence comes from Protopterus annectens, assembly GCF_019279795.1. Lineage (NCBI taxonomy): Eukaryota > Metazoa > Chordata > Ceratodontiformes > Protopteridae > Protopterus > Protopterus annectens. The sequence continues at coordinate 1,341,258,919 of NC_056739.1, read as the reverse complement.
GAAAGCCAGGACATACTTTTGAATCATCTGGCCTTTGTACAAAGGGTTCTAACTTGTCTGGGAACACCATAAACGAAAAGACATCACACCTGGTACCCTGTCAACAAATTATATTCCTGGGAGCAAGCTTGAATACAACTTCCCAGATGGCTTACCTCACACCAGAGAAACAAATTCATTTGACAACCTACTTCAAACAAGTGGCCACAAAAACCCTGCTGTCTGCAAGACAAATACTGCAAGCCTTTGGGTTCATGGCCTCTTGCATTCTTCTCATTCCATATGCAAGACTGCATATGAGGGAACTACAGTGATATCTAAAAAAAAACTATGGTGTCAATATTCTCAAGACCTAGAAACAATGATTCCTATCATACCTTGCCTACGCCTAGAGTTACTTTGGTGGGTAGAGGCCTGCCACCAAAACAAGGGACTACCTTTCACACCACCCCCTGCCACCCAAACCGTAACAGATGCATCAGACTATGCATGGGGGCGTTACCTGGCAGGGAAGTGCATTCAGGGCAAATGGAACCCAAGTCAAATGCACCTGCATATCAATCAAAAAGAAGTGTTGGCTGTACAGAATGCTCTGACAGCCTTCAAGGACCACATTCTTCCAGGACAACTAATGGTAAAGATGGACAACACCACTGTTATGTGGCACATAAACAAGCAGGGGGGTACACATTCTTACCCCCCTCTGCAGACTAGCCATGGCATTGTGGAACACAGCCTTGAGCTACCAAGTGCACCTACAAGCTCAATTCCTGCCAGGAAAATTAAGTACACTGGCAGACGGACTAAGCAGAAACCTCATGGACCCACACGAGTGGAAACTGGAACCTAGGATTTTCAACATGTTGACAAGCAAATGGGAGAGCCCAGATATAGACCTGTTTGCCTCTCCCAAGAACTACCAATTGGACAAATTTTGCACAAGGACTCCCCACAAACAAGCCTGGAAAGTGGATGCTCTGTCCTTCAGCTGAAAAAACCTGGAAAAGTGGATCAGTCTATCCCTTCCCCCCTCTGATCTCCAAAGTACTACTAAAAATCAAACAGGACAAACCAAGGATGATTTTGATTGCTCCAGACTGGCTGTGCCAACACTGGTACCCCCTCCTGCGCAGTGTGTCACGATTATCTCCATGGCACCTGCCTCAGATTTCTGCCCTGCTGTCTCAGCAGGAGAACCAGATTCTGCACCCTCAGCTTCTAACACCGAACCTTGCAGCCTGGCTAATTACTTAATCTCTCCTTTACCCATCCGTCAGCAAACCTGTGATGGATATAATTTTAGAGGCAAGGAGGCCTAGTACTATAAAATCTTATGCTGAAAAATGGAAAAGATTCTGTGCCTGAAAAATGGAAAAGATTCTGTGCCTGGAACCAATCTCAAGGGATAAGCACAGCAATGCCCAATTTACCTTAGATTTTACAATACTTAACTGAGATGCTTCACAAAGGCCTGTCTTTTTCCTCAATTAAAATCCACGCCTCAGCCATTTCAGCTCATTATAACACAGAACCTCCCTTCTTCTCTCATCCACTACTCCAGCAGTTCCTCAGAGGGGCCAAAAATTTGAGACCACCCAGGAGAGCTCCAACCCCAGCCTGGGGCCTTAACTTAGTCCTGGAGAAACTCACTCTTTTCGAGCCAGCTGCTACTGCAGATTTAAAATTTCCTTCTTGGAAAACAGCTTTCCTTTTTGCAATCACTTCAGCTAGAAGAGTATCTCAATTACAGGCGCTTATGGCAGTGGAGTTTTCCATCATCTTTCATGCGGACAGGGTGTCTCTCAGAACCAATCCATCCTTCATGCCCATAGTGGTATCTGGTATCCAGTGTGGCTCTTAATCATTCCATTCATTTGCCAGCCTTCTTTCCCAATCCACAGAATAAAGGAGAATGGATACTGCATTCCTTAGATGTGCACAGACAACTTATATTCTACTTGGACAGGACTAAACCTCAAAGGAAATCTGAAAAACTGCTGGTGGCATTTGCTGCAGGGGCAGAGGGGAAGGCTATTTCAAAGCAAACCATTTCTAAATGGATAAGCCATTGCATTCATTTCTGCTATAAGCACCATGGAAAACCTGTCCTCCAGGGGGTCAGACGTCACTCCACCAGGGCTGCATCTAACTCTACAGCCTTTCTCAGAGGCGTCCCTAGCAGGGACATCCCAGAAGCTGCTACCTGAAGTTCTGTACATACTTTCACCAAGCATTATCCTTTGCCAGTTTTCTCTAAATCCAGAGCTGGCTTTGCCACTGCAGTCTTGCATGGCCTTATAGCTGGCCCTAATGCTATCTAAATTCCTCCTCCCAACCATAGCTTTGGGAATCTACCCAAATGTAATGACTGCAACAGTGAACACTTACCATAAATGTAGATGTTCTAGTGTATTCAGTGTTGCAGTCCTGGTTACCCTCCCTCCAGCCCCCTAACTTCTTTTGGCTATACCTCTACTTTCCTTTACTATGCTTAAAAGCCTTTTTGATGTATTTGCTTTTTTGTTGGAGGTATATCTTTGTACTTTTAGGTTCATAGGTAGGGCTATCGGCCCTAGGGCCCATACAAGCCTAGCCAAAAAATGTACCCTGGCCTTCGCCACCCAAGAGGAATTATTTTCCTGTGCCCTGTCGAGCAGAGCCACAGAAGTGATCCCCGGGGTGAATTTCCCATTTCCCATCCAATCATCAAGATTTTTCTTGAAGAGTGCTAATGAGAAGCTCTGTTTGACATAGATAGGTAGTCTGTTCCAGAGTATGGGAAGTCTCTGGGACAGGAATCTATCCCTCCAGCATGTTCTTTTTATTGTGGTGACAAGGATTAGGTCCCTAGAGCGTGTAGCTCGGAGGGATTGGGATTTCTTTAAGTGGAGCATATCCAACAGCTCTGGGTTTGACATAGCTTTGTATGTTAGGCAGAGATCGCCCCTGAGTAGGCGATATGCGATGGAGTAAAGCTGTAGTCTTTTGAGACGGTCCACATAGGGCATCTGTTTGAGGCCAGTAATCCTCTTTGTGAGGTGTTTCTGTGGTCTTTCCAGTTGTTGTAGATGTCTTGTGAGGTACATACCAAAAGGGGCGTTGTACTCTATAATGGGTCTAATGAGTGATGAGTAGAGGGGAACAATGACCTCTTTTTTTTTTTTCTGGATGAGAATCCTTTTGTGATGAGATGAGCCACGTAGAAGGATTTCCTGACCACTGTGGCGATGTGATTATCAAAGGAGGGACTACTGTCCACCTGTGTCCCAAGGTCTCATCACATTTTCGGCATTAAGTAGACTACCAGCTATGTGGTAGTTCATGGGTACAGAGTTTTTACCAAAGGGGATGACAGTACACTTTTTGGCATTGAGCTTCAGGCCATGGCTTTGACACCAGGTATTTGTCTCAGTGAGGCCCTTTTGTCCACATCGTTAGGAGTTTCGATTGTCTCCTAGTTTGCAGTCATCTGCGAACTTTGTTAGCCAAAGACCTTCCATGTTGGCCTGTACCTCAGAGAAGTAGATGCCAAACAGGAGAGGACCCAGGACTGAACCCTGTAGTACTCCACTTGTCACTGGTCTGATGTCGGATTTGGAATCCGCTACTTTCACAGTGTGGGTTCTGTCCGTGAGCCAGTTGGCAACCCATCTTGTGACATAGGGATTTATACCTAGTTTAGTGAGCTTATCTATAATTCCAGAGTGGGGGATGGTGTCGAAAGCCTTGGCGATATCTGGGTAAGCTGTGTGAACCATTTTACCCTCATCTATGGCTTTGGTGACTGCTTCAAAGAAGTCAATCAGGTTTAGGAGACATGATCTGCCTTTTACAAATCCAAACTGGGTAGGGTCCAGAGTTTGGAGATTACCAATGTCTTTGTATGAGTTCCATGATGATACGTTCCATGGCCTTGCAGACCAGGCTCGTCAGGCTAATGGGGTGGTAGTTCCCGGGGTCCGTCGTGGCTCCCCCTTTGTGGAGTGGGATAACTGTCGCAGTGTGCCATTCGGTGGGTACAAAGTGAGGCTATGATTGAACATGGTACTTAGGTAGGGTGCCAGTTCATTCTGTAGTTCGTGTAGAACACAGCCTGGGAATTGCTTCCCATTAGGGGGCACCTGACATCTGGGGCAAGAAAAACTGATGTAATGGCGTCTGCTGCATGTTTTATACCCCTGACAACCTGACGTCCTGGAAGAAGGGACAGCAACCGATGCAGGACCCAAGACATTGTTAATCAAGCCGACTGAGGGCTACCTGCAAGCAGATAACCCAAATGTAATGACTGCAGCAGTGAATACACTCGAACATCTACATTTATGGTAAGTGTACACAACTGTACTTTCTGAAACCTCGATCATATGGTCTCTACCATATGAATTTTGAGATTTCAGGATTTCGAGATTCTGACGGGAACCCATATATATATATATATATATATATAACGTATATATCACACATGCACAGAGACGCAAACGTTGATGAGATTGAGAACTGTGTGAGGCAGAAATTATGAAGAATGGCTAGATAATGTTTGGGTGGAATATTGCCACTGACACTAACTTGTGTTATGTTGTGTGGTAATAATCAACTCTAGCTTATAAAATGATTCCTATGTTAAGATGATGTTAGAAATGTATGAGGTTGACTTAATGGTTAAGGTCTTAAAACACACGGATACAGCTGACCCCCTGTTATACCACTCAACTGTCCAGATGTTTGGTCTGTTCCTCCTAAAATTTGTGATTTTCTGGCAAATCACTGGGTAATCTGAGTAAAGTCAGTAAATAATGGCATACATTGAGTTTCAGACTGCAAATCTTTCAAAAGTGTATGTTAAAGCAAACCCTGTTACTCTAGCTACTTTCTAAGTTTATAAGAGCATTATTTAAAGTGTGTCCCTATTTTTGGGCCTTTGTACCCCCATTTTGTTGGGCTTTGTCCAGATTTCTTGTACTAAGAGCTTGAGAGGTATGCCTCCTGTTATTGGTTAGGCTTGTAAAAGTCTGCAAACTGATAGCCTAATGTTTGGTTTGGAGGGGTGTTGGTAAAATGGTTAAGGTGTTTACTTCGTAGACTCGGTGTAGAATTTGATTCTCACCTTTGAGAAAAACTGACTAAATTTAAAAAGGCCAATAAAGGCAACTTGCCTAACGCCTGTCCATCTGTTTAGCATATGCACTACTTCTAAAAGTAGCCCTAAAGTAAACAATTAGATTGGCTAAATGACATGATGAATTATTTTAAGTGGTGGTAAATATAATTTACCACCTCAATGATAAGTTTAGCCTGGAAAAAATGGATTTAAATTTGCTTCCCGTAAATTATATTACATGTGTCAAGTTTAACAAAAAATAATAATGTGACTTTACTGGACTACAGAGTACATGTCACTGACCCTTGCAGTATATTTTTAGACCCAGAATTTTAAAGTGAACTGCTTTTAACAGTTGCACATCTTGAAATCTGTGCTCAATGGCAATAAGTAAACTTAACGTACTGCATCCATCCAGTCTATGTCTGTGCAGTAGATAACTTATTTCACTGTTTCGAAGACTAGAACAGAAGAGATCTGTTATACAATATATACATCAGAGTTATTTCAAAAAGTTACGATTTTTTTAAAGTAGCTGTTGTGTACATTACTAATAATTGGTAACAGTAAACATTACATACATTTCAGTAAAATTTATTAGTTATGTTGGCCTACTTTCCACATTTTAGGAGCTGTTGGCCTTCATTCAGCTATCTGCAGGCTTTAAAAAAGTTCTGATTTAATTTCTTAATTTGAAAGAAAAATGAGCAGAAATCGATTAAAAAAGACTCCTCCAAGTTATTTGTCTGGTTGAGTTGTGGTTTTATTGTGTAGAGTGATGGCCACAGGAGCTAATAGCACTGTTGCTAGACAGTGACACTAAGACAACTTTTTAAACTGTGTACTATTACATCATTCTTTTTTGACCTAATGTTTTTCTTAGCATGTCATGCAGAGACATTTCCCTCTCGGCAGTCATGGCTTCAAAGTTTAAGTACCTATTTTGAAAGCAAATCCCCGTACAGGCAAATAGCATTGCCTGAAGCTAAGATCAGGAGTCCTGTGCCGAATCTTCTAGGTCTCTGTAACCTCTCAAAAATTACATAAATCACATAAGGAAGGTTGGAAATCCAGCAAGGATAGCAGTATTACAAGCTAGCATGCTGCTTGGCTGAATAGTTGTAAATACTCCAAAAATAGTAGAGCTTTAAGAGGTAAGAGTCAACAGATGATCTTCTACTACTGTTTTTGTTACAGATCCTCAGTCTCCGGTTACTGAAGCTCCAACCAGTAGACATGAATGCGTATTTTCTTCATGACCTGTCTTTTCTTGAGCAGATCTCCTCCTCCTGTCTGATACCTATACTACTGGAAATTGACAAATTTAGTAGTAGCCATAAAGAAGGTATAGGTCCAGTTTCTGATTGGGTGTCCGGCCCCTTCATGCCCAAGTTCAGCCTTGCATGATGCCTCTACACAGGTGTCCCACTGCCACTTGTGTGTCTGACATCAGCACAGTAGGAGGCAGTCTCACCAGCACCAGTCCATCACATGTCAGCATACAGTCTTGCACAGGATATAGCCCATCTAAGTTTTACAGGGAGGCAGTGGTAGCCATTTCCTAACTCACTCCTGTCCCTAACATCAAACATCATCCTAACTGCCCTGTCAGTGACTCAGCCTCTCTCCTGCAACCTATTAACCTGTGTCTTCAATTGAAGAAAGCAGCAGAGTCTTTTTATGCAAATTAGCTAGTTACGAAGCTTAGGATGAGTGTCTGAAAAATGAAACTTGTAGATCTCCAGCAAAACTACAAGTACATTTTGGATGGCATAAACTGTAAAGGGAGGGGGTCCCCCTTTCTTCTCAGCCAGAGTATCATGAATTTGAAGAAGTCCTAAAACTAATGCTGGGAAGAGGGGGTGACCCAAGACTTAGACTTCACCTCAAAGGAAGCTTTAGAAAGGGGTAGAACAATAAAATAGTCATGCTGAGTGATCCTACTTTCCAAGATAACTGTTAATTATGTTTGAGATCACTGTGAGGATTATTGGCCCCTGTTCCTAGGAAAGCATGCAGTATATCACACCCCCTCAAGGAGTGTTCATTCTTACCAGAGAACACCATCTCAACATCTGCCAAAGAGGAATCGTGCTCCTTAGCCTCCAGTTACCCATCTCTCAAGTCATGGAATTGCACACTGTTCATAGTCTGAGAAAGCATTTATTTGTATTCTTGGTCTTGTCCATGAAAGAGCAGAACTGTTTGTCTGAAGTGTTATACTTTTAATGAGATCTGAACACCATGTACATAAAGGAAGTGGTTGACAGTGACCTTAAAGATGGACTAAAGTCTATGCTGTACAGCTTCTAGTGTCTATTTCCTGATGGTATGATTGACGTATGATGCAGTGGACAAGTCTGCTATGGGAAGCAGGATATGGTATATCCATATTCCAGCAATGGTGATTTTGCTTTTCCCTGTTCACAGAGGACATAACCCTTTAAACTCTTGCTTGCTACAGAAGTAAGCAACTCAGAATTCACTGAAGGAAAACGGGTAATCTTTACTGCCACAGTCTTTCACAAAGATGCTGTGAAGTTTGTGGAGACCATACTTCAGCCGAAACTCATTGCTCCATCAGCAAGTATCTCTTGGAAGTCAGCAGATCTCTTTGGCTGCTGGCAAGATCACTTGCCTGAGATGAATGCCCTCTGCATTTTTAGGGAAGCTTCAAGGAGCCCTGATTCCAATCCTCACCATATGGAAAGGTGTTTCAGTGCGGATGGGAGGGAATATTCCCTGCAAGTTATGTTCAGAGTTGGAGCCAATGTGTAAATGAAGGGATAATCTTTGGCAATCCTATGAACCCACTTTTGTCTTTTTTCCTATGTCTCCCCTCAACAGAAGGTTGTAGCAAGTAAGGCTGTATAAATGCTTTTCAGGAGGCCCTGCTGAATTAATGAAGGCTCTGATAACTTGATTTTCTGTTTAATTCTCAAGACCACTGAACCTGGAACCCATATGAAATTTTAGTGACTTAAATACATTCATCCCATAGGAGCCCATTCGTATGATGACCCCTCTGTCTCTTTCTCTAGTGTGGAGAGTAGACTGTATGTGCTCTTTAGACCTTCAAGATGCTTACCTGCACATAAAGATAAAGAGGCAGTCAAAAAGATGTTTGCGCTTTTAAATAGGCTGCATTCAATATAATTTCAAGACTGTCTACCCTTTGGCCTGACTTCTGGCTTAAGACTCTTAACAAAATGCATGCCAGTAATAGGTAGCAGCTTGCAACTACAGAGGGGCAGAATCGATTCTGTTTTGAGTCAGTCCTGGTGGCTGATGGGTAATGGAGATCCATCTTGTTTAGGGCATCTCTGCTCTATATCTTTAACTCCTAAGGAATTACAGTGAACAATGTAAAATTTCACTTCAGACTATACCAAGACCTTTCGTAGGTTATTCCCTAAGTACTGGTACATGGAAATGACATTCTTTCCACATTTTCTACTGATAGATTAACCAGCTTCAGCCAGCCTGTACTTTGGGACTCTGGGACTCTTGGCAGCCTTAATTTGTAATGGAGTCGAATGTGAAATTCCATACGAGGGTAACATTGTAGATCCTCAAAGTTCAGTGGTACTAGAACTTGAACTCATTGGATGCCTCCAACCAAGAGCTGAATTTCATAAAGAAGCATTTAGGTTAATGAATGACCCCAACTAGTCTGTAAACACGCAAATCCTTTGTGGATCAGTCTCTCAGAACCATACTCATGGTTTGGCAAATGGCCAAAAATTTGCAGTTTGTATCCAGAGGAATCCAATGACACCCTCTCCGAACATTTCACTTCATATTACCCTCAAGGTCAGTTTGCTCTAATGCCACTTCTGAACAGTCCACTTTATACAATCCCGAGGTCATTTTGTTTAACAATCAGTGTTTTCTTCTCTGTTTCATCACATGAAGTACATACTTGTACTGTTTATTGTGTAGTGTGGTGCACTGCAACAAAGTTTACTATGATAGTAGTCTTCAGTTTTACTTGTAATACAGCACCATGATAGACTTCTGTATCACACTACCCAACCCCATGGAATTTTATTCCTACTAAAACTGATACTGCATTACAATACTACAGTACAGTATAGCAGTATGTCAGTCTCCTGCAGAGGTTCATTCTTGTCAGCATTGCTATCCGACACAGTGATGCACCTTTGTACCACATGTGGTACCCATTCCCACTGAGGTCTGTTCATACAAGTGCTAATATACATCACTCTGAAGCATTTGTAGCACATGACACTCATCCCCTAGGAAGGCTGTTAGTCAGCCCTGTGAGTTGCTGCTGTACCACATCAAGTCATGGTGTTCTTTCCCACAAAGGTCCATTCTTCCCTGTAGCAAAATGCAGTACTGTGTCTAAGAGCTAGAACCACGTATTCATATCCAGCAAAGGTCCCACAAAGGTCTGTTGTTACCTGTAGTGATATGCAGCACTATGTATAAGAGCTTGAACCACTTATTCATATCCAGCAAAGGTCCATTTCTGCTAGTACTGGTATCCAGTACTATGACTCATTCTTGTACCACATTGTGGTATCCCCTTTTACAGAGAGCCATTCGCACCATGACATGACTGCACCACATCATAGTATCCAGTCCCAGAGGTCATTAAGGTCTGTTTTACCTACAAAGAATATCATTTTCATTAGTAACAACTATACTTTTGTAGTCAACAGATGTAATGAGCAATGTATAATATTAAAAACTTAAAGCGTTATAAGTAAATGATGTTCTGATTTTTGTGTTGTGGATCATAATATCTTCCTAACAACCTGAGCCAACTAACTACCTTAATACCTCAGAGAATATTGTTAATTTCTGGCCTGGAAGTAGTATAACTGTAACTATACACAGAATAACCAAAATCTACTCTCCTGAAAACTGAAGTGGTCACATGCTACGTTAACAAACCAAGGAAATGTAGACACACTGTAAAAGAGATCAGATGCACAAAACTCCGCTATCCCTCGAGAACACCAAAATAAAACTCCAAGTCACCAAAATGTAAAACGAACAAAATTTATTAGGTTTAAGCTTCTCCCAAGTTTTTCGTCGGTTACAATACACCAACTTTCTCAGAAAACTCCTAAGAGAAATAAAAGCGGAAACAACGTCACTCGATCACTACCCGTTAAATACCCGCACATCTTATCTATAGAAGAATATACAAAATGTCATTGAATACATATAAAAACTCCTCAAAAACATTACATTAATCAGGAAAAGAACCCGATTGATTAAAAACATATAAAAATAGTAGATGTTACTTATTTGATCCGCCAGCATGTTGTTAAATTTAATGAATGTAAATGATGGAATTTTAATGTCACATCATGCATCTTAAGAGTTTTCTGAGAAGCTTAAACCTAATAAATTTTGTTTGTTGTACATTTTGGTGACTTGGAGTTTTATTTTGGTGTTCTCGAGGGACGGAGGAGTTACATGCTACGTTAACATTACCCCTTAATTTAGGATAATTAGTAATACTGAGGAAGTCGAGCAGTGTATACTTTTTTGCATCTGACTCTAAGATGGAAGCAGGAGACTGGGATGCAGTTACCAAGCTCCTCTCTAAACCTGTCTCTACAAGGGAACCACCATCACCCAGAGATGTATTACAGTAGGAACTTTGCTAATATATTAATCTTGAAAGAAAGCTCTGTACATCTTAAAGATGTGATCCTAAAAAAATCAGAATGCAATAATGTATGGATTTAATTCAGCTGGGAGATATTTTTATTCATTTAACAGGTATTTCCTTTTTGACTTAGACCTTGTAAGTTTATTGCTCACATAGAAGATGAGCTAATGCAAGAAGTATTGGAAAAATATGGAGTAATGATTATGGGATGAGTGATCTTGTTTATTTTATTTATTTAACATTTGTTGATCATGAAAGTCCAAATAGTACAGAGCCTATTTTCAGCAGAAGCCCAGGGAGAAATGCTCTAGATGCATGTCTTTGGAATGTGGGAGGAAGCCCACACAAATGCAGGGAGGACGTGCAGACTCCACACAGAAGGCACCCCAGCTGAGAATCGAACCAGAGAACCTCTTGCTGTGAGGTGACAACGTTAACTGCTGCACCACTGTGTCACCCAATCTGGAGATCCATTTAAAAACCCTGAACCCTAGGGGTTAGACCTTGAGAGTTCCAAGAGATGCTCATTCTGTTTATGGAGTTATTCACCAGACAATGTTGCAAACTCCTTTAGTAAGTCTGGAGGAAGCCTACCTAGATCTCAAGCTTTGTCTCCTTAATGTCCCAAGAAGTCTTCCTCTACATTTCTTCCCAGTATTGTCAGACTTGACCTTTTTCAGTGTTGGTGTCCAGGTAAAATGTCAGATCAAATGTTTTGGTGAGTGCTAGTTCAAATATGTTTCATTTCTTCATTAGAAGCCTCAACTTGCACTAGAATCCTGCTTCCAACAGCCCAACTCTTCACTTACCCAGAAAAATAGCCACTTTCTGTTTATTATTTAGAAGATCAAGTTCTCCCTTGACTGTGATGTTTCTGTTCATCATAATCCTTTTCCTAAAATAGTAGGTACTCCTGTTTATGTACTATTGCAGTCATTTGGCTGAGATCCTCAGCTTTTTCCTACAGCCCACATCACTCAAATTCTTGATATTGAAAATCGTAACACCTTTAAAAATATAGCAGAGGTACCAAAAAGAGAAGCACCTCATTATTATTTTGTCAAGATGATTTATTCAGGTAGTACCCCCTCCTGTAGTTAGTGACAGTAAACTTCTTTGTAGACTTGGTTCAGTTTTTTTAATATACGTATCCTTAAATGGGAACAGCTTTGTGAAGAAAATCAATAAATCTAGGAGGGATAAGGTTAAGTCTGATTGCTTAAATCATAGTACTGTGCTTTAATTATAGCAGCAAAGAGGGTTGGCTTAATGGTTAAGTTGTTTCCCTCACAAGCACAAGGTACAGGGTTTGACTCTCACCTTTGATGGATACTTATCTATGCTTATACAAGCCCCCAGTGGTTGTTAGTCTAGTGTAAATCTATAAACGTACGAGAGTTGCTTTACATTCTCAAGAACAGCAGCTGTCTGCCCTTCCTTCTCTTCATGAGTCTGATCTTAATTTAATGTCATCCATTCCTGAGTGCGCATTGCTCTCCTCTCTCCTCCTCTTTTGCTGTTGTCCATATGACTTCACTTACTAACACATCCCAGTCTCTTTCCAGTTTAGCCCCATTTCTGTTATGGCTACAGTGCATGTCCCTAGTTAAAGTACAGCACGCAACACAGGACATAATATATGCCAGTGTAATGCAAAGCAAAGAAAAAGTTAATGAGACACCCCCCCCCCAAAAAAAAAATGTGTGTGAGCACACAGTCGCACAGTCTCTCTTTCTGTCACTCCCCAAAAGACAGGTGGAAAGTTATTTACAACTGTTGTAGAAAGTACACTTAAACTAGTAACATGTGTAAAAATGCTACTGAGTTGATATTAACAGGTAAAAAATAGTCTATGTAGTGTCTTTATTATAGTATTTTTTAATTATGTATGGGCTTTCCAGCCATCACATCGGCAAGGATAAATTTATATGGACAATTTTAGGGTATCAATTCAAGTATGTTTTTTTGGAGGAAACCAGAGTGGCTTCATATTGTAGCATCAAGGCCCACAACTGGGAGTCCAGACATTTACAAAAAATAAAAGTAAGGGAGAGGGAGAACAGTGCATTGTGTAAACTGCTTTATTCTGTTTTTTTTTTTTTTTTTGTTTTGTTTTTGTTTTGTTTTGTTTTGTTTTTTTTTGTTAGTATGGCAGGCCTTCCTTCAAACTACACAACCCTCTACATTTATAGACTAACTTGTACTTCAGAGAAAGGGAATACTCAAAGACCTAGCAATGTTGAACTTTGTATATGATAAGTCCATTTTCACATTTTCAGTCTCACTGTTTCAGGACTGACCTTTATGGATCTTAGAATTTCAAAGAGTTGCAAATAAAGATCATATGGAGAAAAAAATTGCAGACTCCACCCTGAAATGTGAGGCATGGATCATAGATCTTACCACTGAACTACCATGTTGGTCAGTAGGTCACAGACTGACTCAGTTCTTAACAACAATAACCTGTTTTATAAATCTTGATAGTTTGAGGAAGTTAATCAAGACTGCAGCTCTTGTGACATATAAAATACACAGGTTCACTTCGCAATTTCGAAATACCAACACCCCAAGTTTCAGAATATCGAACTCAGAACCTCAAGGTCTTGGAATCTTGAAATTCTGACCCCCCCCCCACCCCAACAAAGCAGTCAACAAAACACAAAACATGTTTTTGCAGGGGGGAAAGCCCCACACCCCCCGCTACTTAAATATACCAACTCCGGGATCACATTACAGCGAGGAAAATCCGGGATCACATTACAGCGAGGAAAAGGGAACTCTCCCATTCTGCGCTGTATGCCAATCTCCGTTCAGGATTTCAAAGTTTTAAAACTTCAATCATATGGTCTTCGATCATATGAATTTCAAAATTTTAAGCTTCGAAATTCTTAAGGGGACCCAAAATATACGTGTGTGTGTGTGTGTGTGTGTGTGTGTGTGTGTGTGTGTGTGTGTGTGTGTGTGTGTGTGTGTGTGTGTGTGTGTGTGTGTGTGTCTGTAGGGCGGACTTGTATTGAAAGCAGTTTAGAAACATTATTTACTCAATTTAGGGAGTGGAGTTTTGAATTTCCCAAGATCTTTGATTATACTGTAAAATGCAAACATTTCTATAATAGATTTATCCTAACATCTCATTTGCAGAAACAGCTAGGTATGAATACTGCAGTCCTCATCTGACTTCTGATTACAGGCATTTTTTTCTTTGATGTAGCTAACTTTACACAAGTAAATATGAAAATGGTAACATATGCCATCCAGCTAAAACTGTGTTAGTCTCACATTCATCTGAGAGCACCACACTTCTGGCAGGTCTTGGGAAAGGTCCATTGCAAAGCCCAAAAATATAAAGTCAGAGGAATGGAATATGACCCACGTAAGGACAAGAAAAGCAGAGCACTCATCTACATTTTAAACATTTCCACTTTAACAACTGGTATAATGTTTGCTATGCCTGTTAGAACAGAGTCTACTGTAAAAGTCTTCATTTAAACCGTATGATCTTGTTAACAGCACCAAACTCAGTAAAATGTGTTTTTTCTAAATATGCCATGTAAATTCTTGGGTATGCTATTTTTCACTAATAAATGGCATACATGGCACACAAATTTCTCTTGCCATGCCCTTCATAAGGAAGCAATGCATACTTCTTTTTAATAGGACTGTTAATTACTTGAGGTTAACTACCGACATCCTGATAAATTGAAGCTGCAGAAAGATAGCATTGCTTTAAGCTTTAAAGAGGCACTTGAAGAGACATGAGTCAGTAGTAAGCCTGATTCCATATTTATGTCACTCAAGCAGTCAAGAGTTGGGTATAAACTATGATCAAGCAGCACAGCTTGCAAATTGCAGCACTGGACTGCTTTAATGCTGGGAGGAAGGAGTAAATGTCCATTTATGAAAAAAATAGCAACAAACATTGGCAATGAACACGTTTCTAAGTCTTAACTCATCTAATGGCAATCAGCCAGAAATAAATGAAGTTAAGTTGTGAGTAGGCAGGAGATGCTCTCAAAAACTGAGGGCAGGTTTCTTTACTGAATGAAGTGAGCAGTCAGTCATCCCCTGTATATTTTTAAATCCTTCAACATTAGAAATAACTGCCTGGCTGTTGCTACTATATGTATGCTAAGAAAATGTAACTGTAGGTATAGGCTACTGATATTCATTCCTCTTGCGCTGACCTGCATTTTAGTCAAAAGGTTTGTTTCAGGTGAAACCGCAGTTAAATCTCAAAGGCATGTTAATCCACTCCTGACCTCCATTGTTTTCATTGTGTTTGTCATGGTCACCTGAGTCATTTTATACCCATCCCCCAGTCAATAGACACAAGTAGCTGGGATGTATGACCACAAAAGAAGCAACTAGACAGTCACGAATATTAACACCTGTCAGGATTTGTGAAAAAGATAACTGCGTACTGTATTTGTTTTTATGTCCGTCTAATTTTAGGTGCCTCTGTTCAGAATAAGTGGTCTATATCTAATCTGCTTGTTGCCTGCTGGTACCCATGCTCATGGATTCTTCCTCCCTGGGATGGGGAGGTCATTGTCAAGGCCACATGGGTGTAAGGACTTTAGCAAAATTGAAAGTAGATGCTTCGCACAATGTCCTAGAAGTGAGAATAGTCCTTTCTCTCCCAGCTCTGCAACAGTGCATTCCATTGTGTTACATTTTCCACTCACTCAGACAACATGATAGTAGTGTGGTATTTCAGCTGACAAGAAGGACTTGCTCCTACTTTTTCTCCAGAGAGGCCTTAACAGTTTGGGAAGGAGTGTTCAAGACTAATGTGCTGAGTCTCCCTAAGGTTTCTAGTACGAGCTATAAGTTCTTGCTGTTAACAGTATAGCAAAGGTGGGATGAAATTGCCCTGGGTGTAGACTGTTGCTTGGTATGATCGAGGCACTTGAGATCAGTGTAGATTATTTTTTGTGTGTGTATTGGATGTATATTATAGTTAGCCAATCACACAGTAAGATGCAGACTTTTTTTTTTTGTTTGCTGTTCATTTGCGAGGTGGTGGTGGGTTGGATTTGGTAGTGCACGATTGGCAGATGTTTTTTGTTCTTCACTTGAAGAGCTGAGGGGGTGGGGAGCAAGTTCAGGGAACAGCCGGTGGGGTGGGGAGCAAGTTCAGGGAACTGGCACAGGATGCAAGAGAAGCTGGCTACTGCTCATAGATAGCATTTGTAGTAAGTTAGCATAAGTTTTGGTGTGAGATGGGAGTCAGAATGACTTAGTCTACCATCTAAAATGTTCCTAGGCAACTGGCCCATCCCTTACCCATAATCTTGTGCAAGGAAGGACTGTAGTCATATTGCTCTTGTCTTTTACTGAGATTCTGTCTAAAATGACTCAATTTATTTGAAAATTTTTCCCACAAAGTTGTGTAGAACAAGTTGACGTTCAACAAGCATATTGCCTTACTGGCATATGGGTAGTAGTGCCCTGCTACCCTTCGCCTGGCAGTCTGTCGAAGTTCGGAACTCCTCCCACTGTACATATAAAGATGAAAACGAGAGTAATCTTTGGTGATAAATCCAGATGATCCAAAAAAACTGAATGTAGAGTTATCTGGAACGACTTGCAGAGAAAAAAACAACTTAATCTATTCATGCTAGCTAGCTCACACTTTCACATTTACTGCTTCATCAGGCAATAAAATACTTCAAAAACAACTCATTCTTGTATAACATTTTTAAAAATCACATGATCTAAAATTAATTTACAAGTCACATGGTCCTTGTCCTTCACAATAAAATTCTTAAAGCAACTACATTTTTATACTATTTAACTTGATTACGTAGTTCACTGATGGTTTGGTTGCCGAAACCAGTCTAATTTTTCATGGTGTGGCCACAATAAAAGAAAATTTATACGCTCTGTTGGTGCTAGCTTTGCTTTTTTGGAATGCATCAATTCCATTGACAATGACCTCTGATCTGAATAGTTTGTCAATCCTAATTATTGGGGTTTGACCCACTTTGTAAGCTGAGTGCACTAAGGTGTAGCTGTAGTGTACAATATAACAGGAAAAAAAAAGTAAAATGCAAATTTTAGGGGAAGTACAACCGGCTAATACTTGGAAAAACATGCTTACCAGGTAAAGGTCAAGTAGAACCAAGCAAAAGATAATGCACTGTAAAATTTAGAGTACGTAAGGTATAACAGAAAAAAAAACAGTGGAACCAGTTAAAATGGGTAGACAAAGTGTAAAAAGTATAACTGACAATAAGTCAGTAGAACCATTAAGAACCATTTTGATAAGTTAACACAAGGAGAACCGTTGTATAAACAAATAGATACTGTAGTAAATAATAGTTAGGTCTCCATTTCTACCTTGAGAACTTTACTTTGTATTGGGGAAGCTATTTCTTCATCCATTTGAATGTTCTGCAGAACTTATTTTACATGAAAAATTATTTCTAGATGCTGTAAACTCAGCTAGAAGAATCCAACCTGTCTGCTTTTCCACAAGGACAGAGCCTTCATAAAGATGAACCCTTACTTTGTACTGAAAATGGCCACAAAAGCAAGCATCAGTTTAATTGACCTTCTAGTGTTCTTCCAAATTTGTTAATGCATCTATGTACATGGAGATTTTTTTTTTTTTTTTTTTAGACTAAACAAAATACACAAGGAATCCACAACTTTTCATTTCGGTTTCCAACACAGTTCTAAAGTGTCAGAATCAACCCTTTCTGTTTTTGTATTTTATTTCTATTGAACTGGACTATTCGAAGATCTGACAGACCTTCCTTTCAGTGCAACACATGTGGTCTCTGATATCTTCTCTTCTCCTGTTAACATTACAATAAAGAACTCCTCCTTTACCAGATTTTTCTGTCCCCGTCTCTTCTCTTTCCTTACCATAGTCCATTTCTTGGTTCCAGTTTGCTGGTAATCCCCTTGACGTTGATTGTCAATGTTTGTGCATGTTTTGAGGTTAGCAGTGGTATTAAGTTAGGAAACCTCTGCCATTGACCTCGGTATTGTCAATTTCAACATTGCCATTATTGTCATACATGTCAACTTTGAATTCTTCAATGTCAAGGAGTCCCTTGATGATGATGGCAGTTGTGTCCTTGCGGGATAAAGTTAGTTAGTCCTTACTCCTTCAAGATCAACCACTCCAGCCCTTGATTTGACCCTCAAGCGGTCAGCATCATTGTCCGTGCCAGTGAGAACTTCGACTTTCTGGATCGAGGCTGGACTGGCCCTCAGTCCTTTGCTAGGTTCATTGGCTTTATTAGACTCACATTTGCTTATCCTGATGAAACAGACCTTCTGTACTTGGACCCCCCCCTCCACCAGCATGGCTCTCAACCATCATGTTTCCCTTTAGTGTAATGTGCCAGTATCGATTGCCCTGCACATACAATCTGTTCAGATACCAGCAGCTGGTGTGCCACTTCTGGACAGCGGTCCTCGTCCTCTGCTTTGGAGTGCTGAGGAAAACTAAGTAGATGAGGAAATGCTCAGTCACCTCCAGAGTCTCACCCTGGACTTTGGTAAGGGATGAGAAACCATCCAATCCCCTGATAGCCTCAGGCTTGGACAGATGCTACAAATAATATGGATCTGAGTTCATACTGGAAGAGTACCCCAACCCAACTGTTCTTGGGTGGTTCTGAGTGGATGGTTTGGAAGAACCCAGATGTAGCAGCTCCTATACCTAAAAGACTGAATAGGATTCCCTGGGATCCTAAAGACTGGAAAGTTGTAATGTACTCTTGAAAGTGATTCCACTGTGGCTACACCACCACTTAAGACTCCCACACCACTGACCCAGCACCTCACCCCATCAAGGTTTCTTGAGCAGTGGGCCCCCTTGGGAAGTGAGATTACTTATTTTCCACTTTCATCTTTGGGGCAGCAAACCATGACACATGTCATTGTACATGTGGATGTGAATGATCGGAGACGTACCTCCCTGGGCTACATGAAGAGAGACCATGGAGGAGCTCTCAGATTATGTAGCCCAGGCGGGTATGCCCCTAGCCCTGAGCAGCATCCTACCATCACCCAGAATTATACCACAGTACAAGCAGAAAATGATTGATTTCAACAATTGGCTCATTTTCTGGTGTCATTCTAAAGGGATCCATTGCCTGGCTGGGATGACATTGACAGACCTCGATGCTTTGCCACAGATGACCTGCATCTGTCACCCCTGTGCTTCTGGATATTGGCCAAGGCTCTTGCCACCCCTATAGTGCCTTTTTTAGGCGGTGTTCCAAAGACCAAATTACCACTACAACAGCTACAAATTAATACAATCTGGGGGTCATGCTGCTCAATGCTAGAAGTCTAAATCTCAAAATGCATTTGCTCGAAGCACTCCTTAAAATGGAGAACATAGACATTTGTGCTGTAACAGAGACCTGGTTCAAGGCAGCAGAAAGCACCCCTGCACTACCAGGCTTTAACTCATTCCACACTTTTCGGCCCCAGAACTTGGACCGAAGCTCCAAAGGCAGTGGTGTTTCCATATTCATAAAGGATGCGCGCACCTCCAGACTGATAACCCAACATAAAGCATCAGAGATACTTCATGTGCAGCTAACATTGGGTAAGACAGCGATTCAAGTCCTAGCCTGCTAAGTCCCCAACCATGTCCCAAGACACTCACTCCACATTCCTAAGCAGCCTGGAGAATATTAGGGTCCAATCTAACACTCTGTCTTACTAGGTGACTTCAACTACCTCTCTCTTAACTGGGAAAACTACTCATGTACCAATACACTTGCCCGTTTCCTGGAGTTCATTAATTCCAGTGCCCTGGACCAACTCGTTCTTACCCCACTAGAGGTAGCAACAACCTTGACCTGGTCATTACTAACATGTGCGACCATTGTTCTACACAAATAGTCAGCTCCTCCCTGGTTAGATCCGACCACAACTAATCACCTTGGAAATCCAAATACCTACCACCCCCCACCCCACCCCCGCAAAGGTAACCACCATGAAAAACTTCTCCAAAGATAAGTTTGGGCTCCTAAAAACAAAGGTGGCTAACTTCACGGCACCCATGCAAATGGAAAATAGTTGCATGACCGAATCGTACACCAATGCATTGTACAAACACGTACACAAATGCATGGATTTCGCCAAACCCAGTATAACCAAGCCGCTCTCCTCCAAAAAAAAGAAAGCCAATCTGGTGGTCCCCTGCCATAAACAAACTCTACAACAGGAGGAGGAAACTGATGCGGAATAAGGCGAAGTCCCAAGACTGGAAAAACTCCATTATCAGCCTCAACAAAAAGAGATCCCTCATCAAATCCTCTAAAGCTAGCTATGAAAACAGAATTGCAGCAGATAGTAAAGACAACCACAAGGCCTTCTGTAGTTATGTAAAGAATCTCCACGGCAATACCCAGATTTGCTCTGAGCTATTGCACAATGGTACCTCCTATATCGAGCCAACAGATATTGCCAGTATACTGACCGACAGATTCAGTGCCAACTTTACCCCACCCCCAAAGGACCAATCACAATACCAGTAGATTGCCAGGCACCCAGTATTACTGCTGCACAGGTTAAAACAGCACTGTCCAAGGCCAAGAATACAGCTTCTATGGGACCTGACAATATCCCTGGCTGTGTTCTACATGAACTACAGAGTGAATTGGCACCTCACCTGTCTGCCCTGTTCAATCACAGCCTTACCTCTGGCTTTGTCCCTACCAAATGGCACACTGCTACAGTCATCCCTCTCCACAAAGGAGGAGCTGCTACAGACCCTGGAAGCTATCACCCCATTAGCCTGATGAGCCTGATATGCAAAGCTATGGAACGCATCATCATGGACCTAATAAACAAGGATATAGGGAATCTCCAAACTCTGGATCCCGCACAGTTTGGTTTAGTGAAGGGTAGATCATGCCTGCTCAACCTGGCCGACTTCTTTGAGTAAGTCACCAGAGCTGTGGATGAAGGCAAGGTGATTCATACAGCCTACCTTGATCTGGTCAAGGCTTTTGATACCATTCCCCACTCAGGAATCGTAGAAAAACTCATTAAGCTAGGCATCGACCCCTATATCACTAGGTAGGTTGCAAACTGACTTACAGATAGAGAAAGTAGCTGACTCCCAAGTCAGACTGCCGACTAGTCACAAGTGGAGTCTCACAGGGTTCGGTCCTGGGTCCTCTCCTGTTTGGTATCATCTACTTTGAAGTCCAGGCCAACACAAAGGGACTCTGGCTGACAAAGTTCACAGATGATTGCAAGTTGGGAGCTATTAACTCCCCAAGTGGTGTTGACATCCTGCAGAATGACCTCACTGAGACCGACTGGTGTCAGAACCATGACATTAAGCTCAATGCCAAAAAATGTGTCATCGTCCCATTTGAGAAAAACCTGGTTCCCATGTATTACCACATTGATGGTAATCCACTGAACACAGAAGGCGTTATAAGAGATTTGGGAACACAGGTTGACAACAACCTCTCTTTTGATCACGACATTGCCACTGTGGTCAGAAAGTCCTATGTGGCACATCTCATTACTAAGGGTTTTGCATTCAGGAAGAAAGAGGTCATTGTCTCTCTCTACTCTTCCCTCATTAGGCCAGTCCATTGAGTACAATTCCCATTTATCATGTACCTCACTAGACACCTGCAACAACTGGAGAGGCCGCAAAAGTTCCTCACAAAGAGGATCCTAGGCCTTAAACACTTGTCCTATATGGACAGACTGAAAAAAACTCCCAACTATTTTCTGTCTCATATCGCCTACTTAGAGGTGACCTCTGCTTGACTTACAAAGCCATGTCTGACCCAGCTCTGTTAGAAATGCTACATCTAAAGAAATCCAATCCCTCCTCACCACATGCTCCAGAGACCTCAACCTCATTACCACAATTAACAGAACATGCTGGAGGGACAGGTTCATAACCCAGAGACTGCCTGTGCTATGAAATAGACTTCCCATACATGTCAAAGTAGAGCACCTCGCTGACCCTCTTCAAGAGAAATCTTGAGTGGATGGGAAACAGAAATTTCCCCCCCGGGATAACTCCAGTGGCACTACCCGACAGAGGCACTAGGAACTAAGGTCGGGTGGCACTGTGCCAGGGAATTCCTATGGCTAGGCTTGTAAAGGCCCCAGGACCATTAGCCTAGGACACACCTATGAACCTATATACACAGGTCCCAGAGAGGGACATATTGAAAGAAGCATCTGTGATTGGGTTGTCTGATGGGGAGCTGAAAAAAGTATTATCCTGGTAGTTAACCTTGTCCTGCATATCAAGACTAATCATGCAGCAGATGTGGCAGCAGGCAGTGATATAACTGCAATACTTCAGGGCTGATTGCACCTAATAGACTTTGATGAGGATACCTATCCCAATTTCACGAATGCCCGGTTTGATGGAACCCTGTTATTTATATAGGCAGTTAAAGCCGAACTGGACAAACAGGAGAAGAGGGCAATACTCACGGCTGCTGGGGTTAAATGCTCAGCCTCGGCAGTACACCTTTTCTAGGATGCAGTGGAGTCCACATCGGGTATGGTTCAGGTACAGACAGTAGCAGTATGATAATTATTTTGGAAAGGTTACAGGAGCCATGGCAACTTTAAAAATGGCCACTGACACATAGGTGGACAACTTTGGCAGAATGGCAAGAATACCATGGCCCCACAAAAGGGAAACCCTTAGTCTACTGCCTTAGGATTTACCCAGCTGCTTCATTCTGAAGACATTTGAGGAGGCATCTGTCCCCTCCCTCCCATCTCTCTGCATAGATGCCTGTCGCACATTGCAAGTGGTTGAGGACAACAGTATCCAAAGGCTATTCAGTTTCCTTACCCTGTCTTCCCAGACTGCAGTCTGTCACTTTGCTAGATATTCCACCGAATAAAGAAGACTGTAGCAAGAAAAAAAGCTTTAAGCCTGCTGCAAAACAGAGTACAAGGGTCTCTATAATCTCACAAGAGCTAGTCGTTCATCCATATTCTTTTTGGATCCCAGGAAAATGAAGGACCATAGGACCAGCTCTAGATTTTCTAAGTGGTCTAAATTAGTTTGCTGCAAAGGAGCTCTTTCACTTGGTCACAAAAAAGTCCATCCTTCCATGTCTGCAAGGAGGAGAATAGATGTGTTTGGGCCCCCAAGATGCAAAGGAGCATAGGAGGTTTATTTGCTTCTGCAGCAGTGCCAACCATTATCAGTTCCGGACCATTCCATTTAGTCTCACCTCAGCCATCAGTGTGTGTCACAAGTGGGTGGTGGTAGTTGTAGCTTATCTCAAGCTGCAGCGGCCAGGGTAGTTTCAATACCTAGATAACTGGCTCCTGGTGGCCCCACACAAGGGACAGTCTCCAAACATCTAAAGGTCACTTTCTAGTTCCGTTTCACTCTTAAAAAATGCAAAGTCATAACTAATGCCCACATAATCCTTCACATTCCTCCAGTACAAGATTGATAGTCTGTCTTGTCAAACCCTTCTGCCACATACAGACACTAGCCTTGCAAGTTCTTCAAAATAAAATTGTGACAGCAACACTGTGTCTCAAGGCATTAGGTGTCATGGCAGCCTTTATGTGGTGCTAGATGCCAGGTTTTATGTTTTATGTTAGAGTATTACACGAGTACTATGGGCACAATGGGCTCCATTATTAGAGCCCCCTAAACTTTCCTGCTATGATGTCCAAGAAGTGTAAGAATCTTCTCACATGTTGAATTCTCAAGTCCAACCAGTCTGTGGACATACCCTTCCGATTTCCTACCCAATTGTGATGCACAGATGCTTCTGCTTTAGAGTGGGGGCATTGCCAGCAGCAAACTATTCCGGTGGCATGGGCAGACAAAGGCCAACCTCCACATAAGTATTGTGGAGATTAGGGCAGTAGGTCTGGTCTTTGCAGACATCCCAAGACTACCTTCCTGCAGGTGCTGTTGCCATCCACACCCAACAATATGGTTGTGATTTGTTATTTGAACAAAAAAAGAGACCAGCACTAAAACCATGTGTTTTGGCATACAGTGAGAGTTGGGCAGTGTGGTTTTGCTCTGTCGCATCAACTGTGTCTTGGGGTAAGCCGACTCAGCAGTAGTCTGGCTGTGCTGAGGCTTGTTGATGCCCTATACATGGTTTGTCGAACAAATGGTAGCAGAACTGTGTTCCAGCATTGTGGAAACCTTGCTGCAACCAGATTTTATTGCTAACTGCTGTCATTACAGCAGCTTTTTTCCCCATTACACATTCCTCAGGAGGACACCCCACTGAGGATGTCTTACACAAGTAACTTTCCAGGATTCTATGCTGTTCCACTGATTCTCCTTATTCTGGAGAAGACCAAGATGCAAAAGGCTAAAATCATTCTGATAACTCTGTTTTGGCCTAAAGTGTGATTCCAGCTGCTGTTGCTTCACCATTTGGAAAGACTCCTGTCCCTGAGGCCAGTCAGGAGGCTTCTTGCCTTTAACTGTGCCTTTACTGCCTATGTCTAACTGCTTAGTTTCTCCAGTTCTGGTGATGGACAAGGATCTTGAATGTGACCAAAGTATGAAATTAAATGAAATCTGTTTTAGTTTGAGCTATACATAGTACCTTAAATTTTATTTTGTTTTACATTTGTTTACTGGAAAAACCCGACTGAGCAGAGGCCTGGGGAGAAATGCTCCAGACGCATGTCTCTGGAATGTGGGAGGAAACTGGAGCACCTGGAGGAAACCCACATGAACACAGGGAGTACATATAGACTCTGCACAGAAGGCTGAGAATTGAACTAGATAACTGTTGCTGTGAGGTGATGGCACTAACCGCTGCACCACTGCGCTGTCCAACTTAAATTCTTTCACAGTTACAGATCCTTTTGTTTTGGAGAACTTAACTCAACTTTTTGATTCTGGCTTGAGAGACTCTTCATTCAGAGTTTGTCTGCTAGTTATTTCAGACTTCCCTCAATGAGCCAAATCCTTATCCATGGCATCCCCAGAAGTCTGGAAAACACTTCTCAAAGCTACCTTTCTTTTCCACCCACCAGCTAAAAATCCTTTGTCTCCATGAGATTTAGCAGATTTCTAGAACAAAGCACTAAACAGACATGTAAGTTAGCAGCTATTGCAAAACTCGTATTTGTTTCCGGGAAGACTGTGGCTACCATTACGAGCAGAAGAATTCCTGAACTCATACCCATATCTGGTATTTCAGAAAGACATTATATTCATGAGACAAATCCATCTTTTAAGTTTTATGTTAAGGACTGCCACAGAGACAAATTTGAGTCAGACAGTCTTCCCAAATTATTGTATTGAAGGAGATGTGTCAAGGCACTTCAGAATTTATCTAGCCAGAACAAGAGAGATCAGAAAAACCTTGGATGTTTAGTCTCTAGTTCAACCAAGAGTCCAGGATTTAAAGCCTTAAAGCGATCTTCTCTGAATGGTTTTCAAATTGTATAAAATTTTGTTAGACAAAATACAGCAGAACCTTTGAATCAAGAGCTTTTTCAGTTAAGAATACGTATTTGGAGAATGTGTTTGTGCAGTGCTTACATGGACATAGCTGAATACTTTTGCAGGACACTTTAAGCCTGTGGTGGCACTATGATTTTGAGCATCCTTTCATAAGGATTGATCAAAGAAGATGAGTTAGGATTTGGTCTTATAGTTAACAGTGGTACCACAGTACTAGATATTAAGGTTACATACTGATAGATCTGGATTGGTAGTTTCATAGTTCTCGCCTTTCTGTTTTGCCATCCTCCTTTCTGGAGCTGACAGACCCTTCCAGTTTTAGTGGTTGTTTGTATAATGCATGTGTTTGCTGTTTAACTAGGCTGCTGTTTTGCATATGCTTAAAAGATATGAAGGCAGGGTCCTTAGTACAAAGATGATCATGGGTAAAGGGGAGCGACTGTGATAGTTTAAGGAAAATTCTTACAGTTGGCCTAAGCCCCACTGTCCTTGGTCCTCTCACAGATCTTTGATACTACATTAAGCTATTTATCGATTTAAGGTGTACCTTAACAGCCATTTCTGATTTTCATCAAGGTTCTAACTCTTTGTCACTGTCATCCTTGAAAGCTTGTAAGGCCTTTTTCAAAAGTTAGTTTTCTTATCCATCCTCCTGTCACAACTTTTGTCGGTCCTTAGGATACAGTGGATATAAGAAGTGTACACACACCTGTTAAAATGCCAGGTTTTTGTGATATAAAAAATGAGACCACATAATTTCAAAACTTTTCCCACCTTTAATGTGACCTATAATTTTGTACAATTCAATTGGAAAAACAAACAAATTTGTTGGGGGTATAAAAAATAAAAAAAAATACAATAAGCTGGTTGCATAAGTGTGCACACCCTTAAACTAATACTTTGTTGAAACACCTTTTGATTTAATTACAGCATTCGGTCTTCCTAGGTAGGAGTCTTATCAGCATGCCATATCTTGACTTGGCAATATTTGCCCACTCTTCCTTGCAAAAGTGCTCCAAATCTGTCAGATTGCGAGGGAATCTCTTGTGCATAGCCCTCTTCAGGTCACCCCACATATTTTCTATTGGATTTAGGTCTGGGATCTGGCTGGGCCATTCCAAAACTTTAAATTTCTTCTGGTGAAGCCATTCTTTTGTTGATTTGGATATATGTTTGGGGGTCATTGTTGTGTTGAAAGGTGAAATTCCTCTTCATCTTCAGCTTTCTAGCAGACGCCTGAAGGCTTTGGGCCAAAAGTGACTGGTATTTGGAACTGTTCGTAATTCCCTCCAAGTTGACTAAAACCCCAGTTCCAGCTGAAAAAAAGCAACTCCAAAGCATGATGCTTCCACCACCATGCTTCACCGTGGGGATGGTGTTCTTTTTGTGATGCAAAGTGTTTTGCACCAAACGTACCTTTTGGAATTGTGGCCAAAAAGTTCAGCCTTGGTCTCATGAGACCATAACACATTTTTCCACATGCTTTTGGGATACTTGATGTATTGGTTTGCAAATTTTAGCCAGGCCTGGATGTATCTCTGTGCAAGAAAAGGCTTCCGTCTTGCAGCCTTACCTCATAGTCCATACATATGGAGAATACGGTTGTCACATGTAGTACACAACCAGTACTTGCCAGAAATTCCTGCAGCTCATTCAGTGTTGCTGTAGGTCGCTTGGCAGCCTCCCTGACCAGTTTTTTTCTTGTTTTTTCAGCAATTTTGGAGGGACGTCCAGTTCTTTGCAACGTCACTGGTGTCCCATATTTTCTCCACTTTTTGATGACTGTCTTCACTGTGTTCCATGGTATATGCAATGCTGTGGAAATTTTTTTGTACCCTCCTCCTGACTGATACCTTTAAACAATGAGATCACTTTGATGCTTTGTAAGCTGTCTGCGAACCATGGCTTTTGCTGTAGCAGGCAGCTGAGTAAATGTCAGGACAGCTGAACTTTATTTGGGGCTAATCAGTCTTTTTTAATTGATGGCAGGTGTGTGCCCAAGAAGACTGAATGTTGTAATTAAATCAAAAAGTGCTTCAGCAAAGGATTCGTTTAAGGGTGTGCACACTTATGCAACCAGCTTATTGTACGTTTTTTTTTTTTTTTTTTTTTCCCCTAACCGATTTGTTTTTCAATTGACTTTTACAGGTTATAGGCCACATTAAAGGTAGGAAAAGTTTAGAAATTATTTATGATGGTCTCATTTTTTTATATCACAAAAACCTGGCATTTTAACAGGTTTGTGTACACTTTTTATATCCACTGTATATACCTTGTTTTAGCATAGATGACTCTTAGTCTATCTGAATCACCTCCTGTGCCAGGATTAAAATATGTATCTTAGAAAATGCTGCTTCTTATAGCCATTAATTCTGCAAAGAGTTGCAGGCTTTGTGCTTCCATCATCCATACTTGGCTTTCAGTAAGGATTCAATGACTTTGCGAAGAAAATCTTCATTTATGCCCAAGGCAGCCATTGAGGCAGTCTTTTTATTATATGCCTGTGTTCTTTCCAAACTGCTGTAACAGACGCAAATAACTTGTCTACACAGATTATACATTTGTTCATTTAATTTTCTAAAACAAAATTTGGCCCTGGTATGTCTAAAGTGTTCAGATAGCTAACTGCTGTACTAGATTATTTTATGAAAAATGTAATAAACCTTTGCCTAAAACTCACTCAACCAAGGTAGTAGCTGCCTTTTTAAGATTTTTAATGAATGCATATTTGCATAAGGTGGTACAGGTTAGG
The DNA here is from genome assembly GCF_019279795.1 of Protopterus annectens. NCBI lineage: Eukaryota > Metazoa > Chordata > Ceratodontiformes > Protopteridae > Protopterus > Protopterus annectens. Next base: position 1,341,230,982 of record NC_056739.1, on the reverse strand, counting down.
TGTGGTTTCTATATCCAAGTCCTATGTTGGAGCCACAGTTATGGGCACATTACTATAAGGATGCCCCCCCCCCCCCCCCACCTACACACACACACACTCCAAGAAGATGGGGTCTGAACTTTTTCATATTGGTTGATTAGACCAGAACTTGTCATCTCAGACATGAAAGTTACGTACATGCCATAAATTTAGATCTGAAAGTCTGAATTAGCAGGCCAGTCTCCATCAATATATACCCACCTATATTCCACTGCTTTATAGCTTACATGGTCTGCAGAACTTCTGCTTCTGAACCGTCTTAGACCTACATAACTGCAATATTTGGAGAGGGAGCTAGTTGGCAGAGCGTGTTTGGTAAAGAGGTAGGTTTTAGTAACCTGGGAAAGTTTTGCAAATGCTGAACTGATGGCATTGTTTTAGAACAGTACCTCTCTTGTTGATCTGCACAGAAGTGGGCATGCTGTGTGTCATTGACATGTCAAATGGCTGTGATGCATGCAAATGATGCATGCCTGACTGCCATGCAGATTTGACAGTGACATCATGCATATATTGGTTGTTGATTTTACATATCTGTCAATCCCCCACATAAATTTGTGAGTGTTCAATGAATGCAGGTGTTCAGTGTAAGTTGTAAGGGATCCCTAGCAGATGATTGAAGTTATCAGAATTTCGAAATTCATATGGTTGGGACCATATGATCAAAGTTTTGAAAGTTCGAAAGTTTTGAATGGAGGTCACTGTACAGAGCGGAATTGGAAATTTACCCTTTTCCTCAATGTAGTTTGATCTCCGAGTTGGTATATTTATTTTGCAGGGGGTGTGGGGTGTGCAGGGGGGCTTGTTTCCCCCCTGCAAAAAAAAAAATTACTTGGAAGTGTAGTGCTATTTCTTTAGCATTAGGTAATTGTAGTGCCCCCTTGAGCTAATGTGCCAAATACCCAATGAATATTCATGCGGCTGGTGAAGACCTCAACATGAATATTCATTCTTTATTCGAACACGTCACAGTGTGTTGGGCATTGGGCAGGGTTAGGTGGGACTTGCTGCTGCACACCCAGGAAGGTACTGTTCCACAGCATTACCAAACTGACTAAAGGCCTGCAGCTTTAGTCCTGTTTGATAGTGAGGGACTTGCTTGTCATATCTAATGTTATGATGAAGTACTTAATTTTGTGTATTATATTCACCATGTCAGTGGACCTGTAAAGAGACCTGTATTGGATGTTTTATACCCACTTCCCATTCCCCCGTGATCTGGATGGCCTCTCCAAGCAGTGGCTGCAGGTCGAATTTTTTGTACATAGCGCAAGTGTTCATTTATATGCGCTTGTCTTTCTTTCATGTTGTATCAGTTAAAGCTTGTGAGTTAAACTGGATAGTGCTGTAGCTAATTATGCTCTCAAATGATGTCTTTTAAATTGTATTTTCTTTCCAGGTTCGGAATTTGGCATGCAACAAGGTTTCCTTTGATTGTTCTATATAACAAGATCTTAAATTGCACAACTGTACAATCTTGATTAGAATTAGATGTAGAACTTTTTTAAATACTTAGCACATCTTGTTTTGAGCTGTAGTACATGATTCAACACATGGAAAGACTCCCGCTGGTGTAAGGTAGAAATCTTTTCCCCCGCAGTAATATAATCCCTGGACAAATTGCACTTTAATTCCAGTTACACTATGAATATGGACTTCGCTGTTAAATGTACTGTTAGTCTAAACAGCAGTTTGACTTTTATTTAGATAAATGCTTTTGAGTTCACAGTGAAATGGATACGTGCTGTAGTCACTATATTGATTTAAATGCCCCTTGGGTCTTTTAAAAGATGCTTGCAGGATGGCGTGCCTTTCAAGAGGTAACACTTTCACCTTGTCAGGGCTTTCTCAGCACTCAGAGTCTTGTCTGTACACTCTTTTAAAAAGAACAGTAATATAAAAATACTGATTCAGACTATTAAACTGACCTTTTAAACTGCCAGCATAGAAGTAATATTTTAATTTCCTACAATCTTTTGTAAATCCACATGCAGTATAATCATGTAGAATTAGAAATTAAAATTCATCTTGCAAACTGGTTTCCTGGCTTAAACAACTTTTATGTAATTACTTGTTTGTGGTAGCAGGCTGCAGTGTCAGACCCTGGGCTAATTGCTGTGCCACAGATTATGCATTGCTAGTACCACATAGTCTATAAGTGGCACCCAGTTTCCTGGCAGAAACGTTACCAGTTTTATGTGCCAACCTGCCAGTAAAAGGGCTGTGTGTGTGTGACATGTGTCTTGATTCTCCTGAAGACTTTGCTTAGGCATGTATACTTTCATTGATAACTTCTATTTATGTTTCCATATTCAGTTCGGCACATTAAATTCATATTTTTAAAGCAGGTCTTCATTTCGGCAAATAAACGGCCTACATTATCTGTAGACTTGATACTACCTTGTACTGGTAACAAGGATGTGTGACTGGAACAGATCCATTTATAGAAGAAGCCTCTGAGGAAAAACACCTAAAACCCATGCAGTACCTAATTTAAAGTGTACTGGGAAATTGTTTCCAATTGAGTTTGTATTCACATTGTAGCATGCTTAGTATGTGCTCCCCAGTTTCTTGGAAGTCAAAGCCAATGTCAAAGGTTGCAAATGAATGAAAAGTAGGCACAGTCATACAATCCCACTACATCCTACCGTACATATACCCTTGAAGTCTTTGTGTGTCTGTGTGTGTATATGTATATATATATATATATATATATATATATATATATATATATATATATATATATATATATATTTACAAAATATATATTTACAAAATATATATTTACATAATATATATTTACATAATATATGGTAGTTTATGTGCATAGACACATGTATATATCTATACATCTATATAAAATATGCACACACATATATGTACATACGTGTTTGTAGGTTTACTATCAAAAGACTGAAATTCATATGGTTGACAGTCATAATGTCGAAAGTCCATTACACCTAACGTTCAAAATACTGAAAAAAAAGTCAACGTTTAAATGGTTGAAAACACCTGCAGCGCTGACAGTAGTGTTTTTGCAGGGGACAAGCCCCCCTGCACAGCCCCAGTGGGGGGGGCTGCACCCCTCACACCCCCTGCTATTTGTATATTACAACTCCGAGATTGCACTACAGTGATGACAAGGGTATGTCCATGCCCTGTTGTCAACATTATGTCGACAGGTAATTTGCATACACTTCCTGTCAACCAAATGAACCACTTAATATTCATGTGTCGACCATGTGGGTCGATCATATGAACGTTAGACCATAGGAAGTTCATCCATTTGATAGTAAACTGTGTGTGTGTGTGTGTGTGTGTGTGTGTGTGTGTGTGTGTGTGTGTGTGTATATATATATATATATATATATATATATATATATATATATATATACATACACACACACACACACACATACATCCACACAGCCACATACATATATATGTATGCACAGGTACATATGTACATGTATGTATATGTAAGATGTTCATCGTGTTTCACTGTTGCAGTCATGACTGTAGGGTTCTCCCCTGCCGGCAGGCAGTCCTCGGTCGGCCAGAATCCCAAAGTCTGGGTCCGGCATCGGCTGCTCAGCCACGCTCCCTGACGTTAGAGCGCCAGGAGTACAAAGCTGACAGCCGATGCCATGTTCTCCAGTCTTTCTTGCCGTGCAGTGATAGCAGTTCGCAAGTGCCGGTCGGCTGACTCCTGACAATTATTTCTAAACGTACTTCAGTCCGAAGACTTTCTTCTCCTACTCAAAGCTAAGTACCCCGTTGGGGAAACTTTTTTCTTGCTCCAGTCCGATGTCAGAAAAAGTTAATAATTGTATTTCATGTGGGAAGCAAATACCTCATAAGGATTTTCATTCTTACTGTATTCCTTGCCAAGGCCCTGACCACGACGTAGCTCGTTGTTGGTTTTGTGCTAGATTTAATCAACGTACGATTAAACGAAGGTACGATTTTGCATTTCATTACTTCGGTAGGTATTTTAATTACAAAATGTTGTCTGACACGGTCCCGGCTACCGGAGTTCACAAACGATGCAAGGATAAAGACAGGCCTCCGAGGTCCAAATCAGACGATATTGTACAAGCAGAGCCAGCTTCAGGTTCGGCCGTCGTCAGTGAGGTGCTTTTGCAGCCCCTGTCGTCGGCCATTTCCGAACCGATGGCCGAAACGAACTTCCACGAGGAGCCAACTAGGCCTTTGAATATTTCTGTTGCAGGACCTTCGGACAGTGCTCCTTTGGATGGGTCCGGAGCCACTGTGCAGGTTCCGGCTTCCGAAGGGGTTTTCAGGCCTACTCAGCTTCTAGTAAAGGCAAAGCCAAAGACAAAGGCAAAGACTCCTTCCAAATCAAAGACTACAGCCCAGGCCTCTTCTGATCCGGGACCCAAGTCTCAGAAAGAGTTAAGATGGCAGAGGACTTGCATACTATTATTAGGGGTTCACATCCCCCTCCAGATAAAAGGCCAAGGCAGGAAGTGTATTATGACTCCTCTGATCAGGCTTCTGTTTCTTCAGTTTCTTCTTCTGACCAGGAATATTCTTTCCCTCCTTATGAGGATTCTGATGCTGAGGAATCCATTCCTTCAGCTTCTCCCCCTGAGGATTTCTCTTTTGGGGAAACTTTACATGAAATGAGGGAACATTTTCACTGGGAAGGACAGGAGTACTCGGAATCTAAGAAAAGACTTTGGGATTTTCTTCTTCTTCCCCAACATAGACCCCCGGCTATCCCTCCTATTTTGGATATTGTGGATGATGCTTTTTCGGAGGCTAACTTAACTCCTGACTCTCTTTTCCTCCAGATCCTGTTAAGCCAAACAGATATTATAGGGTTCCTGATTCCCACCAGTTTTTATACAAGAATCCTACTGCTGATCCTGAAACCATTTCTCAGGGCCCTAAGGGGGTTAAGGCCGCTACTGCTAAAAACCCCATTCCCACTGAGAAGGATTCCAGATCTTTAGAAAGATGGGGCAAAAAAGTGTACACTTCTGCTACTTTATCTATTAGGGCTTTAAACTGTCAATTTCACATGCTGAAATACCAGCAATTTCTTCTGTCTGTTTTGAAACAAAAGCTAACTTCCATTTCCGCCTGTGCAGATAAGGAATTGCATGACTTAATGCATGCCACTGAACAAGTTGGGAAGCATGGTTTACACTGTGGATTTGATGCCTTGGAGGCTTCTTGTAGGGCTGCTGCCTCTGGTACAGTCATTAGAAGGCATGCTTGGTTAAAGGAACAAAACTTGCCAGATCAAGTAAAAGCTAAGTTATTGGATGCTCCTGTTCAGCATAATGTTTTGTTTGGATCTAAGGCTGAAGAGGAGACAAAGGAGATGGAGGACAAGGCAAAATCCATGCAAACAGTTAAAGATTTCTTACAAGTACAGCCACGCAGATTTAGTAGGAGTTGGCCTACAAAAAATTGGTCCTTTCCCAATTCAGACAGGCGTCAGAGGGGTAGATACAGATGCTCCCGAGGAAGGCCTCAAACGCAAGCCACAGTGGACTGCTTCCACCCCTAGGGGAGAAGAGGACAGGTCGCAAGCTCATAGAAAACAGGCTCAATGACTCCCTCTGTTGGGCTGCAGGAACTTCTTGCCTGGAAGCCCCTCTCGGAGGAAAACTTTCTCTTTTTCACCTAAATTGGACTCGTATAACCCAAGACAAGTGGGTTCTGGATGTGGTTTCAAGAGGTTACAAATTCCATTTTCATACCCTACCAAGACCAAGCAGATGGCCAGATCTTCCAAAACATCAATGGTTAGAGGCCTTAAACCAGGTGGAAGCTCTCTTGGCTATGAAAGCCACAGAACTGGTTCCACTTTCAGAAATGGGACAAGGTTTTTACTCAAGGCTCTTTCTAGTCCCCAGAAAGCAAAATTCATGGAGACGCATTCTGGATCTGTCAGTCTTGAACACTTTTCTCGAGATACCAAAATTCAAGATGCTCTACAGCAGCTACTTCCAATGCTGACCAAAAATGCATGGATGGTAACTTTGGATTTAAAGGAGGCATATTTACACATTCCCATCAGGCAGGAATGCAGAAAATACCTCCGGTTCAAGGCCGGATCGAGGCGCTATCAATTCTCTGCACTGCCCTTTGTATTGTCTACTGCGCCCAGGGTCTTCACCAAATGCCTGGCTCCAGTAGTAGCTTATTGCAGACTCAAAGGAATTCAGATTTACCCTTATTATCTGGACGACTGTCTTATTCAGGCAGACAGTTTTACTCCAGCATCTAGAATTTGTTCAGAATCTTCTCAAGTTCCTGGGATTCACTGTAAACATAAAGTCAAATTTGACACCCTCACAACAGATAACTTTTCTGGGTGCTCTTCTAAATGCAACAACCCAGATGGCATTTCTGACATACGAAAAACAATTGCAGCTGGCTTCAGCTTTCAAAACTTTGGCAACATTAACTCGGTTATCTGCAAGGAAATTCCTGCAGGCTTTGGGTTACATGGCCTCCTGCATCCTTCTCGTACCATATGCAAGACTACATACGAGGAAAATACAGTGGTACCTAAAAAGTGTATGGTCTCAGCATTGTCACAGTTTAGACATACAGATCACCGTCCTGCCTTGTCTTCAAAAGGAATTCCTTTGGTGGTCCAAGGCATGTACTCTAAACAAAGGAAAACCCTTCAGTCTGCCTCCAGCCAGTCAGATACTAACCACGGACACCTCAGATTATGCATGTGGAGCCCATTTGCAGGGCAACTGTCTGCAGGGCCTTTGGACAAAGGATCAGAAGCACCTGCATATCAATTTAAAGGAAATGTTAGCTGTTTAGAACGCTCTATTGGCCTTCAGGAATCTTCTACAACCAGGACAACTACTGATACGGACAGACAACACCACAGTTATGTGGTACATAAACAAGTAAGGGGGATCACATTCCTATCCCCTTTGCAGACTAGCCATGAATCTATGGAACACAGCTCTAGCTTGCAAACTGGACCTTCAAGCTCAGTTTCTACCAGGGAAGCAAAACTTCCTGGCAGACAGTCTGAGCAGAAACCTGTCGGACCCACACGAATGGATGCTGGACACCGAAATATTCAAGATGATTTCAGCAGTCTGGGGATGTCCTCACATAGACCTCTTTGCATCCCACCTCAATCATCAACTACAGATTTTTTGCACCAGGACATTCCACGAACTAGCTTGGAAAGTGGATGCACTATCATTCAGTTGGAGAAACCTCTTGGGGTATTCCTTCCCGCCTCTACCTCTTCTTCCACGGGTGTTATTAAAGATCAAACGGGGCAAGCCCAAGATGATAATTTTGCTGGCCCCAAATTGGCCTCGACAGTTTTGGTACCCAGCACTGAAAAACCTTTCTCTGGAGCCCCCTTGGGTTTTACCACAGACTCCGAACCTTCTGTCCCAACACCAGGGTCAGGTTCTGCACTCCCATGTCAAAACTCTCAGCCTGGCGGCCTGGTTAATCCAGGGTCTATGATTCATTCTCTCCTACCCAAGCAGCTTATGGATGTCATTTTAGAAGCCAGACGTCCTAGCACTAGAAAATCTTATGCAGGAAAATGTAAAAGATTTTGCTCCTGGATGCAGGCTCAGGATTCGGATCCTCTTATTCCTAACATTCCTCTAATTTTACTTTACCTGACAGACCTCTTACATAAGGGTCTCTCTTTCTCTTCCATAAAGATACATGCCTCTGCTATTTCTGCTCATTATAATACAGACCCCCCAATCTTTTCCCACCAGCTCATGAGACAGTTTCTCAGAGGAGCTAAGAACTTAAGGCCCCCTAGATCTCCACCCATTCCTGCTTGGGATCTCATCTATGTTTTGGAAAAACTCATCTTACCTCCTTTTGAGCCTGCTGCCACATCTGACATCAAGTTTTTATCTTGGAAGACAGCCATCCTGTTAGCTCTGACCTCTGCCAGGAGAGTTTCGGAGTTGCAAGCTCTCATGGCTGTGGAACCTTATATTATTTTTCATCAAGCCAGGGTGTCTTTAAGGACTAATCCTACTTTCATGCCTAAGGTGGTTTCCAAAGTGGCTTTAAATCAAACTATTCACTTGCCAACTTTTTTCCTCAGTCCTCAAAATAAGGGGGAAAGGATCTTGCATTCCTTGGATGTACACAGACAACTACGTTTTTACCTGGACAGAACCAAGGACATCAGGAAATCAGAGCAATTGTTTGTTTCTTATGCTTCAAGTTCCCAAGGTAAAGCCATTTCAAAACAGACCATTTTTAAATGGATTGCTCATGGAATCAGATTTTGCTATTCACACCATGGAAAGCAAATCCCAGGGAGTATAAGGGCTCACTCTACCAGAGCTGCTGCCACTTCAGCTGCCTTCCTCAGGGGAGTTCCTACCAAAGACATTTTGGAAGCTGCAACTTGGAGTTCAGTGCATACTTTTTCTAAGCACTACAATCTACCTCTCTACTCTAAGTCTAGGGAAGGCTTTGCTTCTGCAGTCTTGCAGGGCCCTTTAGCCACCCCCTCTACTTTATGACCACCTCCCTTTTATTCTGCTTTGGGATTCAACCTTACAGTCATGACTGCAACAGTGAAACACGATGAACATAGTACAGTTGTGTACACTTACCATAAATGTAGATGTTAGAGTGTCTTCACTGTTGCAGTCTGGGTTACCCTCCCTCCTGTCCCCTCTTATTTTTTCTTTTGTGTGGTTCCCTTCTTCACCCTTCTTCTGAGGTGTATTTGCAAAGGGTATGGGATCTTACTCATTTTGGAACACCTGACATCTGGGGCAAGAAAAACTGGAGAACATGGTGTCGGCTGTCAGCTTTGTACTCCTGGTGCTCTGACGTCAGGGAGCATGGCTGAGCAGCCGACGCCAGACCCAGACTTTGGGATTCTGTCCGACCAAGGACTGCCTGCCGGCAGGGGAGAACCCTACAGTCATGACTGCAACAGTGAAGACACTCTAACATCTACATTTATGGTAAGTGTACACAACTGTACTTTTTACACTAGGTAAAACCTTTTAGCTTGGTAAATTTTTTTAATTCCCCAAGTACTTAAGATCAAATTTGCATATGCAGGGACCATCTTAGACCCCATTGCCAAGCCCCGTATCTGATGATAAATAACATCAAAACAAAAAAAGTTGATGTCCTTCATGGATGCATCTGCAGTCATAACAACTGGGTTGTCCTGTCGTCAGGCAGCCCTTGGCGATTCCAAAGTCCGGGTCCGCTGATGTCGCACTTCACCCGACGTCATCTCTGCTGGTCTTCGGGTATAAAGGCATCAGCCGACGCCATTTTCCTCCGTCTTTCTTGCCGTGGCCAAGCAGAAGCTGTTCGCAAGTGCCGGTCGGTCAGATCCAGAGATTACTACTACCGAATACTCCAAGACTTCTAAAGCTAAACTCTTTCTTGCCTCAGCGATGTCGGAAAAAGTCAATAACTGTTTAACTTGTGGGAAACAAATACCTCATAAAGATTTCCACTCTTACTGTTTGCCTTGTTTAGGCCCAGACCGCAGCCTGTTCGCCTGTGCTTCTTTCAACTCGGAGTTGCTGAACAGTTTTTCGGCTCTGATTTATGCCGTCGGATCCTCCGACTATCCAAATTGTTAACGCAAAGAAAAAGACCGACACCCGAAACCATGGTTAAGCAAACCGCGAGTGTCTCTGTTTGAAAACTGATCAGAGTACAGCCGAATCAATGACTACTACTGAGGTTCGCTACTTTACTTGAATCGGCCTCAGTAATTTTACCTACTACAGTGGTTACTAGTGACTTATCAGACACCATCCCTTTGGATGTCTCTACCCCAGCACGTGGTGCTGCTAGGCCTCCTGCAGCCATGTCTATTAAGGCCTTTGCCAGGGCTAAAGCAGCCAAATCTACTAAATCAGTGCCTGTTAAACCCCTCAACCAGGCCCACTTCTAGTTCACAAATGCTTACTCTGGCAGAAGATTTAATATCCTTAATTAGGGGATCTCAATCTCACCCAGACAGGGCCTCTCAGCCCCCAGAAAGAGACCTAGAGCAGAGCCCCTGAGCCTGTGTCCTCTGATGATTCTGGATGACTCAGATATTACAGACCAGCCAGAGGCTCCTTTCTCCAATTTTGAGGACTCAGATGCTGAAGAATCCATTCCAGCTGCTTCTCCACCAGAAGAATTCTCCTTTGGGGAAACCTTACATGCCATGAGAGAACAATTCCAATGGCAGGAACAGGATTTTTCAGACTCCAGAAAAAGACTTAGGACTTTTCTGCACCTACCACAACACAGGCCCTTAGCTATACCTCCTGTCCTCTCTGTTGTGGACGATGCATTTAATGATGTTTGCACTGCACCAGATTCCTTACCTCCAGCACCTGCCAAACCAGATAGATTTTACAGGGTGCCAGACACTCATCATCACCTATACAAGGCCCCACTTGCAGACTCCGAAACTATATCCCAGGGCCCTAAGGCAGTAGCCTCGACCACAGCAATAAACCCTATTCCTTCTGAAAGGGAAGCCAGGTCTTTAGACAGATGGGGCAAAAGGTTTACACCTCTGCTACTCTCTCAGCTAGAGCTTTAAACTGTCAGTTTCACATGATACAATACCAAGAGTTTATGCTTGCTCACTCAACTACAAAGCTATCCTCTGATGACTCTATAGATAAGAAAAATCTATTAGAAATGGTAAATAACATACAACAGGTTAGTAACCATTCCTTAAAATGTGGCTATGATGCACTGGAGGCTTCATTTAGATCAGCCATGACTGGCACAGTGATAAGAAGACATGCATGGCTGAAGGAACAAGTCTTACCGGATCATGTTAAAGCTAAGTTATTAGATGCTCCTATGGATAAGACCAGTTTGTTTGGTACACCTGCCCAGCAGGTAATGAAGAAAATGGAAGAAAAGGCAAAATCTGTACAAACGGTTAAAGATTTCTTGCAGGTTCAGCCCCAAGGTTTAGCAGGAACTGGCCTGCCAAAATTGGTCCTTTCCTGACTCCACAAGATCCCAAAGGGGCAGGAATAGACGTCCCAGAGGCAGAAATCAATCCAGAGGGGGTGCCTACAGAGGACGACAGTGGCAAGGTAATAACAGAGCCACAGGCGCAGCCACTACCACTACAACAGGGCAATCACAGTGACTTGATTCTAACTCCGCCTACCAGGGAACAAATAGCAGCACCATTAGGCGGAAAATTAACCTTATTTTCAAAGAACTGGCACTATATCACAAAAGACAAGTGGATTTTGCAAACCATAGACCAAGGTTACCGGTTCCACTTCCACACTCTACCAGTCAAAAGAGGAATGCCAAACCTGCCTCCAAATCAAAAAACACAAGCTCTACAGCAGATAATGCAATTAACAAAGATGAGAGCTGTGGAAAGAGTACCAATAACAGAACAAGGCAAAGGATTCTACTCCAGACTATTCCTAGTTCCAAGAAAGGAAAAAGTTGGAGACCTATTCTCGATCTGTCCACCTTAAACACATACATCATTGTCCCAAAATTCAAAATGCTGACCCTACAGCAACTTCTTCCCATGCTGGGCAAGGAGTGTTGGCTGGTAACTCTAGATCTCAAGGAGGCATACCTGCACGTCCCCATTCGACCAATTTGCAGAAGATACCTCAGATTTCTTGCAGGATCAGAGCACTATCAATTCTCAGCATTGCCCTTTGGCTTATCTACTGCCCAGAGTATTCACAAAATGCCTGGCATCAGTAATCGCCCACTGCAGACTACAGGGAATCCAAATTTATCCATACCTGGACGACTGCCTGCTACAAGGGGACAACAAAAGCAAGCTGACAACAGATTTACAAAGGGTCATTTACTTGCTACAAGCACTGGGATACACAGTCAATTTGCAAAAGTCAAGGCTGATTCCATCCCAAACAAGGACATTCTTGGGCTGAATTGGACACAGTAAAACAAATGGCATTCCTAACTGCAGAAAAACAAAAAGATCTCCCTCTTTACTTCTTGGCACTAACCAACCAGAGCAAGCTAACAGCAAGAAAAGTTCTGCAGGCCTTGGGCTTCATGGCATCATGCATAATCTTGGTTCCACATGCCAGACTGCATATGAGAAAACTACAGTGGTACCTAAAGAATTTATGGTCCCAACACAGGCACAGCCTAGAAGCAGAAATTCCACTAATCCCATGCCTAAAACAGGAGTTCCTATGGTGGGCTCAAGCATGCCAGTCAAACCCAGGCTTACCCTTTCACAACTATCAAGCAAGCCAAACCATCACAACAGACGCCTCAGACCTAGGATGGGGGGCTCACATGCTGGACAAATGCGTACAAGGATTGTGGACCAGCTTCACCTGCACATCAACCTAAAAATGCTGGCAGTAAAACTGGCAATCCAAAAATTCAGACTATTTCTCAAAGAAGGCCATTTGATGATAAGGACAGACAACACCACAGTCATGTGGTACATCAACAAACAGGGAGGCACTCATTCATACCCCTATGCAGAATGACTTTGGACCTTTGGAACCTGGCACTCAGCTACAACATCCAGTTACAGGCAATGTTTGTACCGGAAAGGAGAACACTCTAGCAGACATGTTAAGCAGAACCACCTCGGATGCTCACGAATGGATGCTACACGACATTTTCAAGACCATCGCAAAGAAATGGGGAATGCCACAGATAGATGTATTCGCTCCTCTCAACCACCAGCTCAAAATTCTGCACAAGGACATTCCATCCACTTGCATCGAAGTGGATTAAGCGCCTCCTTCAGCTGGAAAGGCCTGACAGCATATGCATTCCCACCTCTTCCCTTGATACACAAGGTATTACTAAAAATCAAGGAGGAACGTCCAAGGATAATCCTGATAGCTCCGAACTGGCCAAGACAACACTGGTACCCATTGCTGAGGAGCATGTCTCGGGACAAAATGTGGTCAATACCCCTGATGCCTTTGATGTTAACTCAGAACAACTACAGCATCATGCATCCAAACCTAAAAACGTTGCAACTGACTGCATGGCACATCACATAGCAGCAACTATTCCAGATATCTCCCAAAGGGTTAAAGACATTATCCTTGAAGCCCGCAGACCTTCAACAAGAAGGAACTATGCAGAGAAATGGAAAAGGTTTGTCATTTGGAGTGCTGAAAGAGGAAAGGATGTGTCGAATATAGATATTGCTAACATTCTGGAGTACTTGGCAGAGCTTCTACATACAGGCCTGTCCTATTCCTCCATCAAGATACATGCATCAGCTATTTCAGCAGAATACAGCTTTGATCCACCTGTCTTCGCATCCTCTACTCAGGCAGTTCCTCAGAGGGATCAAGAATGTAAAACCCCTAGGAAACCACCACTGCCAGCTTGGGATTTGAACTTTGCTAGAAAAGTTGACACTGCACCTTTTGAACCAGCAGCAACAGCAGACCTACAGCATCTTTCATGGAAAACTGCTTTCCTACTGGCAATAACCTCAGCAAGGAGGGTTTCTGAACTTCAGGCCCTAATGGCAGTACAACCCTTCCTAATCTTCCACCAAGACAGAGTGTCCATGAGGACTAATCCTACATTTATGCCTAAGGTGGTATCCAGAGTGTCCTTAAACCAGGCAATCCACCTACCTACCTTCTTCCCCAACCCACAAAACAGAGGGAAAGAATGCTGCATACCTTGGATGTACACAGACAGCTACGCTACTACCTGGACAGAACAAAAGTAACAGAAAAACTGACCAGCTTTTGTAGCCTATGCAACAGGAAGGGAAGGAAAAGCAATTTCCAAACAGACAATCTCCAAATGGATAGGAAATTGCATCGATTCTGTTACTCCTTCCATGGAAAACCAATTCCACAGAGCATACGACCTCATTCTACAAGAGCAACAGCCACTACCACAGCCTTCTTACGAGGAGTGGCAACCAAGGACATTATTGAGGCGGCTACTTGGACCTCTGTGCATACATTTGCCAAGCATTATAATTTACCTCTGTATTCCAGATCCCGAGCAGGGTTTGCCACTGCTGTACTGCAAGGGATCCTAACCACACCATAATCTATTCTCCTCCTCCCTAGTTGGCTATGGTATTCTACCCAGTTGTTATGACTGCAGATGCATCCATGAAGGACATAGTACAGTTTTGTACCTACCATAAATGTAGATGTCCGAACTGGATAGCATCTGCAGTCAGGATTACCCTCCCCTCTGTGGTACTCCTAGGTATTTACCCTCCTAATAGCTAGCTGGTGGGGGGGAGTCTCTTATGGTGTATTTGTTTGTATATATGTACATACATGCTTATTTTTTGTGTTTGCCTTCTATCCTTTTGGAAACATTGGCATTTTTACCCAAAATCTAGCCTTCCAAGAGGGCAACTGGCATCTGGGGCAAGAAACACTGAGGAAAATGGCGTCGGCTGATGCCTTTATACCCGAAGACCAGCAGAGATGACGTCGGGTGAAGTGCGACATCAGCCGAAGCTGGACCCGGACTTTGGAATCCGGCCGACCGAAGGGCTGCCTGACGACAGGACAACCCAGTTGTTATGACTGCAGATGCTATCCAGTTCGGACATCTACATTTATGGTAGGTACAAAACTGTACTTTTTCTAATAGTATTTTGGTTAACTCACATTACTTCTTTCTTCAGAAACATGTAATTAGTCAAATGCCTCAAGTATTCTAAACCCGCTATATGGGGAATACTGCTGTTGATAGAATTAATGTCCAATGTGTTAGCACCAGTTTACAAACTGGAATGTGCAGTAGCATACCACAGTTTGATAAGACTCCCTTACATTACTACCCTAAAATATTCATCCCAAAATTCAGCACGGTTGAAAAAAAAAGTTATAATCCTGCATGACATTCATTTAGTTAAAATGGGCCAACTAAAGTGCATTTCATTTGAATACACTGCAGATCATATAATTTTCCTACGTAAACTACTACATGTAAAATTCAAACTTCAAGAAATGCAGATGGCCATTTTATAAGTACAGTAAGCCATTTGAGAGGGTGTGTGTGATACAGATATTGCCGCAAGTACAGGGATCATCAGGCAGTCTCCTAGTATAACCTGGCCATGTGACAGTTGCTGTGGCATGCATTCTCCCCTCATTGGGGGCATTATTTCTTGAATGAAATGACTTAATGTAAATATTGCAAAACCTTGTCATGTCTGCATTCTTAAATGTGGAAGGATAGGGATTATAGATATGGAGAACAGTGGAATTACCTGATGTTCTTCGTGTTTCACTGTTTCAGTCATCACATTTGAGTTATCTGCTTGCAGTAGCCCTCAGTCGGCCTGATTATCAAAGTCTTGGGTCCTGCATCGGTTGCTGTCTCATCTTCCATGATGTCAGGTAGTCAGGGGTATAAAGCATGCAGCCGACGCCATTACATCAGTCTTTCTTGCCGTGCGGTGCCCGAAGCAGAAGCAGTTCGCAAGTGCCGGTCGGCCAACTTCTGAAATTTTCGTTTTCGAGTTTCAGAACCAAAGTCTTCAACTAAGCTAAGTACCCCATTGGGGAAACTTTTTCTTGCTCTAAACTGATGTCAGTAAAAGTCAATAATTGTATTTCTTGTGGAAAGCAAATACCTCATAAAGATTTTCATTCATACTGTAGTCCTCGACTAGGCCCTGACAATGACGTACCTCGCTGTCAGTTTTGTGCCTTATTTAAGCAACAAACTATTTGTCATCTGTATATTTACGCTTCTAAATTTTTTGGTACTCTGTTCAATTACCCAGATATGGCTTCGGTGAGCCTCCCGACTACCGACATTCCGAAAAAACACAAAGATAAAGACAGAGACGGACCGCAAAGGTCCAAAGCTGCCGACGACTCTTCTCCTAAGCTAGTTGCCAGTTAGCCGGTACTCAGTGAGGCGCTTTCGCAGCCCCTGATACCTGCTACTTCAGATTTGCAGGCATCTACTGAGACCCATTCAGAGTCCGGTATGCCGCGAGATGCTTCAACTGTGGAACCTGCCAATGTCTCTACCTTGGATGCGTCCGGAGCTGCTGTGCATGCACCGGCTTCTGAGGGTGTATTCAGGCCTACTGACTTGCATATTAAACCAACGCCATCTTCTTCTTCAAGGCCTAAAACTCTATCCATGCCTAGAAAACCGACAACCAGACCGCATGGTCAGGCCTGTATGCCTAAAAAACAAATGATAAGAATGGCTGAAGACCTTATTACTTTAATCAGGGGAAGCCAACCTTACCCCTCTAAGAGACCTAGGATTGAGTTTGCTTATGATTATTCTGAACAGGATTCTGAAAATTCTGTTTCCTCTGATGACCAGGATTTACCCTTCTGTACCTATAAGGATTCTGATGCAGAGGACTCTGATGTCCTTCATGGATGCATCTGCAGTCATAACAACTGGGTTGTCCTGTCGTCAGGCAGCCCTTCCGTCGGCTGGATTCCAAAGTCCGGGTCCGCTTCGCTGATGTCGCACTTCACCCGGCGTCATCTCTGCTGGTCGGTATAAAGGCATCAGCCGACGCCATTTTCCTCAGTCTTTCTTGCAGCGTGGCGCAAGCAGAAGCTGTTCGCAAGTGCCGGTCAGTCAGATCCAGAGATTACTACTACCGAATACTACTAAGACTTCTAAAGCTAAGTACCCGTTGGGGACTCTTTCTTGCCTCAGCCGATGTCAGAAAAGTCAATAACTGTTTAACTTGTGGGAAACAAATACCTCATAAAGATTTCCACTCTTACTGTTTGCCTTGTTTAGGCCCAGACCACGTAGCAGCCTGTTCAGCCTGTGCCTCATTCAACCGAGCGCTTAGGCGCCGGTCGGAGTTTGCTGAACAGTTTTTCGCTCAGATTTTGCGTACATTATGCCGCCGGATCCTCCGACTACCCAAATTGTTAAAAACGCAAAGAAAAGACCGACACTTTCAGCGGTTTCGCCGAAACCATGGTTAAGCAAACCAGTGTCTCTGTTTCGGCGAAACCGAGAAAACTGATCAAAGCACAGCTGAATCAATGACTACTACTGAGGTTCCTGCTACCTTACTTGAATCGGCCTCAGAAATCTTACCTACAACAGTGGTTACTAGTGACTTATCAGACACCATCCCTATGGATGTCTCTACCCCAGCACGTGGTGCTGCTAGGCCTCCTGCAGCCATGTCTATTAAGGCCTTTGCCAGGGCTAAAGCAGCCAAATCTACTAAATCAGTGCCTGTTAAACCCCCCTCAACTAGGCCCACTTCTAGTTCACAAATGCTTACTCTGGCAGAAGATTTAATATCCTTAATTAGGGGATCTCAATCTCACCCAGACAGGGCCTCTCAGCCCCCAGAAAAGAGACCTAGAGCAGAGCCCCCCGAGCCTGTGTCCTCTGATGATTCTGCGGATGACTACAGACCAGCCAGAGGCTCATTTCTCCAATTATGAAGACTCAGATGCTGAAGAATCCATTCCAGCTGCTTCTCCACCAGAAGAATTCTCCTTTGGGGAAACCTTACATGCCATGCGAGAACAATTCCAATGGCAGGAACAGGATTTCTCAGATTCCAGAAAAAGACTTAGGACTTTTCTGCACCTTCCACAACACAGGCCTTTAGCTATACCTCCTGTCCTCTCTGTTGTGGACGATGCATTTAATGATGTCTGCACTGCACCAGATTCCTTACCTCCAGCCCCTGCCAAACCAGACAGATTTTACAGGGTACCAGACACTCATCATCACTTATACAAGGCCCCACTTGCAGACCCCGAAACTATATCCCAGGGGCCTAAGGCAGTAGCCTCGACCACAGCAAAAAACCCTATTCCTTCTCAAAGGGAAGCCAGGTCTTTAGACAGATGGGGCAAAAAGGTTTACACCTCCGCTATTCTCTCAGCTAGTGCTTTAAACTGTCAGTTTCACATGATACAATACCAAGAGGTTATGCTTGATCAGTTAACTAAAAAGCTATCCTCTGATGACTCTATAGATAAGAAATATGTATTAGAAATGGTAAATAACATACAACAGGTTAGTAACCATTCCTTAAAATGTGGCTATGATGCACTGGAGGCTTCATTTAGATCAGCCATGACTGGCACAGTGATAAGAAGACATGCATGGCTGAAGGAACAGGTCTTACCGGATCATGTTAAAGCTAAGTTATTAGATGCACCTATGGATAAGGCCAGTTTGTTTGGTACACCTGCCCGGCAGGTAATGAAGAAAATGGAAGAAAAGGCAAAATCTGTACAAACGGTTAAAGATTTCTTGCAGGTTCAGCCCCCAAGGTTTAGCAGGAACTGGCCTGCCAAAAATTGGTCCTTTCCTGACTCCACAAGATCCCAAAGGGGCAGGAATAGACGTTCCAGAGGCAGAAATCAATCCAGAGGGGTGCCTACAGAGGACGACAGTGGCAAGGTAATAACAGAGGCACAGACACAGCCACTACCACTACAACAGCACAGTGACTTGATTCTAACTCCGCCTACCAGGGAACAAATAGCAGCACCATTAGGCGGAAAATTAACCTTATTTTCGAAGAACTGGCACTATATCACAAAAGACAAGTGGATTTTGCAAACCATTGACCAAGGATACCGGTTCCACTTCCACACTTTACCAGTCAAAAGAGGAATGCCAAACCTGCCTCCAAATCAAAAAACAGAAGCTCTACAGCAGATAATGCAACTAACAAAGATGAGAGCTGTGGAAAGAGTGGCAATAACAGAACAAGGCAAAGGATTCTACTCCAGACTATTCCTAGTTCCAAGAAAGGAAAAAAGTTGGAGACCTATTCTCGACCTGTCCACCTTAAATACATACATCATTGTCCCAAAATTCAAAATGCTGACCCTACAGCAACTTCTTCCCATGCTGGGCAAGGAGTGTTGGCTGGTAACTCTAGATCTCAAGGAGGCATACCTGCACGTCCCCATTCGACCAATTTGCAGAAGATACCTCAGATTTCTTGCAGGATCAGAGCACTATCAATTCTCAGCATTGCCCTTTGGCTTATCTGCTGCGCCCAGAGTATTCACAAAATGCCTGGCATCAGTAATCCCACTGCAGACTACAGGGAATCCAAATTTATCCATACCTGGACGACTGCCTGCTACAAGGGGACAACAAAAGCAAGCTGACAACAGATTTACAAAGGGTCATTTACTTGCTACAAACACTGGGATACACAGTCAATTTACAAAAGTCAAGGCTGATACCATCCCAAACAAGGACATTCTAATTGGACACAGTAAAACAAATGGCATTCTAACTGCAGAAAAACAAAAGAACTCCTCTTTACTTCTTGGCACTAACAAGACAGAACAAGCTAACAGCAAGAAAAGTTCTACAGGCCTTGGGCTTCATGGCATCCTGCATAATCTTGGTTCCACATGCCAGACTACATATGAGAAAACTACAGTGGTACCTAAAGAATTTATGGTCCCAACACAGGCACAGCCTAGAAGCAGAAATTCCACTAATCCCATGCCTAAAACAGGAGTTCCTATGGTGGGCTCAAGCATGCCAGTCAAACCCAGGCCTACCCTTTCACAACTATCAAGCAAGCCAAACCATCACAACAGACGCCTCAGACCTAGGATGGGGGGCTCACATGCTGGACAAATGCGCAAGGATTGTGGACGCAGGACCAGCTCCACCTGCACATCAACCTAAAAGAAATGCTGGCAGTAAAACTGGCAATCCAAAAATTCAGACCATTTCTCAAAGCAGGCCATTTGATGATAAGGACAGACAACACCACAGTCATGTGGTACATCAAGAAACAGGGAGGCACTCATTCATACCCCCTATGCAGAATGACTTTGGACCTTTGGAACCTGGCACTCAGCTACAACATCCAGTTACAGGCAATATTTGTACCAGGAAAGGAGAATACTCTAGCAGACATGTTAAGCAGAACCACCTCGGATGCTCACGGATGGATGCTACACCCGGACATCTTCAAGACCATCTCAAAGAAATGGGGAATGCCACAGATAGATCTATTCGCTTCCCCTCTCAATCACCAGCTCAAACAATTCTGCACAAGGACATTCCACCCACTTGCATGGAAAGTGGATTCGCTCTCCTTCAGCTGGAAAGGTCTGACAGCATATGCATTCCCACCTCTTCCCTTGATACACAAGGTATTACTAAAAATCAAGGAGGAACATCGAAGGATAACCCTGATAGCTCCAAACTCGCCAAGACAACACTGGTACCCATTGCTGAGGAGCATGTCTCAGGACAAAATGTGGTCAATACCCTGATGCCTTTGATGTTAACTCAGAACAACTACAGCATCATGCATCCAAACCTAAAACGTTGCAACTGACTGCATGGAACATCACATAGCAGCAACTAATCCAGAACTTTCCCAAAGGGTTAAAGACATTATCCTTGAAGCCCAGACCTTCAACAAGAAGTAACTATGCAGGAAAATGGAAAAGGTTTGTCATTTGGAGTGCTGAAAGAGGAAAAGATGTGTCGAATATAGATATTGCTAACATTCTGGAGTATTTGGCAGAGCTTCTACATACAGGCCTGTCCTATTCCTCCATCAAGATACATGCATCAGCTATTTCAGCAGAATACAGCTTTGATCCACCTGTCTTTTCACATCCTTTACTCAGGCAGTTCCTCAGAGGATCAAGAAAGTAAAAACTCCTAGGAAACCACCATTGCCAGGTTGGGATTTGAACTTTGTGCTAGAAAAGTTGACACTGGGACCTTTTGAACCAGCAGCAACAGCAGACCTGCAGCATCTATCGTGGAAAACTGCTTTCCTACTGGCAATAACCTCAGCAAGGAGGGTTTCTGAACTTCAGGCCCTAATGGCAGTACAACCCTTCCTAATCTTCCACCAAGACAGAGTGTCCATGAGGACTAATCCTACATTTATGCCTAAGGTGGTATCCAGAGTGTCTTTAAACCAGGCAATCCACCTACCTACCTTCTTCCCCAACCCACAAAACAGAGGGGAAAGAATGCTGCATACCTTGGATGTACATAGACAGCTACGCTACTACCTGGACAGAACAAAAAGTAACAGAAAAACTGACCAGCTTCTTGTAGCCTATGCAACAGGAAGGGAAGGAAAAGCTATTTCCAAACAGACAATCTCCAAATGGATAGGAAATTGCATACGATTCTGTTACTCCTTTCATGGAAAACCAATTCCACAGAACATAAGGCCTCATTCTACAAGGGCAACAGCCACTACCAAAGCCTTCTTATGAGGAGTGGCAACCAAGGACATTATTGAGGCGGCTACTTGGACCTCCGTGCATACATTTGCCAAGCATTATAATTTACCTCTGTATTCCAGATCCCAAGCAGGGTTTGCCACTGCTGTACTGCAAGGGATCCTAACCACACCATAATCTATTCTTCCTCCTCCCCTAGTTGGCTATGGTATTCTACCCAGTTGTTATGACTGCAGATGCATCCATGAAGGACATAGTACAGTTTTGTACCTACCATAAATGTAGATGTCCGAACTGGATAGCATCTGCAGTCAGGATTCCCTCCTCCTTCCCTCTGTGGTACTCCTAGGGTATTTACCCTCCTAATAGCTAGCTGGCGGAGTCTTTTATGGTGTATTTGTTTGTATATATGTACATACATGCTTATTTTTGTGTTTGCCTTCTATCTTTTTGGAAACATTGGCATTTACCCAAAATTTAGCCTTCCAAGAGGGCAACTGGCATCTGGGGCAAGAAACACTGAGGAAAATGGCCGGCTGATGCCTTTATACCGAAGACCAGCAGAGATGACGTCGGGTGAAGTGCGACATCAGCGGAGCGGACCGGACTTTGGAAGGGCTGCCTGACGACAGGACAACCCAGTTGTTATGACTGCAGATGCTATCCAGTTCGGACATCTACATTTATGGTAGGTACAAAACTGTACTTTCCCTCTGCTTCCCCTCCAGAGGATTTCTCTTTTGGTGAAACTTTGCATACTCTTAGGGAGCATTTTCGCTGGGAAAGCCAGAATTACTCTTGACTCTAAAAAGAGGCTTAGGGATTTCTTACTCCTTCCCCAACACAGGCCTTTAGCTATCCCCCTGTACTGGACATTGTTGATTATGCCTTGTTGGAATCTAGCTTGGCCCCTGACTCTTTTTACCTCCTGCTCTCAGAAAACCAGATAGATATTACAGGGTTCCTGACTCTCACAAGTTCCTTTTTAAGAATCCTACTGCGGATCCTGAGACCATTTTACAGGGACCCAAGGGCATTAAGGCTACTACTGCCAAAAATCCTACCCCCTCTGATAGAGATTCCAGGGCGCTGGATGGATAGGGTAAGAAGGTATACACTTCTGCAACCTTGGCCATTAGAGCCTTAAATTGCCATTTTCATATGTTAGTATCAGCAGCATATTATACATAGGTTAGTTAGTACTAAGCTAACTGTACTTGCGAGCCATTTTAAGCTTAGCCAATTATCCCTTGTGAGACTCAAAACCCTGCACCTTGTGTTTGTAAGGCAAACACCTTAACCATTAAGCCACCCTCCCAACCCTAGGTTGCTCAAACAGAAAATGATGTTGATTCCTGAGTGTACTGAAAATAAAGACTTACAGGATTTAATGCATTCTGCTGAACAAGTTGGTAAACATACTTTGCAATGTGGTTTTGATTCACTAGAGCCATCTTGCAGGGCTGCTGTCACTGGGTCTGTACTTAGAAGGCATAGACCATCTTTGCCAGATCATGTTAAAGCTAAATTGCTGGATGCTCCCTTAAATCAGGACCGCCTGTTTGGCAACAAAGCAGAAGAAGTACTTAAAAAGATGGAGGAAAAGCTAAATCTATGCAAACTGTTAAAGATTTCCTGCTAGTACAGCCTCCCAGTTTAGTAGGCATTGGCTCTCTAAGAATTGTTCTTTTCCTGCCTCTTCCAGGCCTTCTCAGTCCAAACGCAGAACCAGCAGAACACCCAGGCTTCAGTCCCAAGGTATGCACAGGACTAAGCAATGGGGGGCTCCCACTTCCAAAACAGGGAGTAGTAAGACTCCCCCTATGGTAAACTGTCTCAATGACTTAACTTTAAAACTTCCAAGCCCTGCTCAACTGACTTTGACTTTAGAGGGAAAGATTGCCATGCAGGCAAAAAATTGGGAACTCATTACCCATGACAAATGGGTTTTAAATATAGTTTCCCAAGGATACAGATTCCATTATCATACCTTACCAACCCCAAACAGTTGGCCAGATCTACCCCCAATTCAGTGGACGTTGGCCAGATCTACCCCCAATTCAGTGGACAGAGGCTCAAAAGCAAGTTCTCTCCCTCTTAAGTATCAGGGCTATTCAAACTGTCCCAGTAGAGGAAAGCGGACAAGGTTTCTACTCAAGACTTTTCCTGGTGCCCAGAAAAGACAACTCCTGGTGTCCTATCCTGCACCTGTCTATACTAAACACATTTTTGGTGATCCCAAAATTCAAGATGCTAACTCTTCACCAGTTGCTTCCTATGCTAGGCAAGGATGCCTGGTTGGCAACACTGGATTTAAAGGAAGCCTACCTGCACATCCCAATCAGGGAATCTTCAGAAGATACCTACACTGCAAAGCAGGCTTCATGCACTATCAGTTCCCTGCACTGCCCTTTGGCTTATCTACTGTGCCCAGGGTATTCACAAAATGCCTAGCCCCAGTCATTGCATTTTGCAGGCAAAGAAATATTCAAATATACCCATACCTGGATGATTGTCTAATTCAGGCAGAAAGCCAGGACATACTATTGAATCATCTGGCATTTGTACAAAAATTGCTAACTGCTCTGGGGTACACCATAAATGAAAAGAAATCACATCTTGTACTCTGCCAACAAATTGTATTCCTGAGAGCAAGCTTGAACACAACTTCCCAGATGGCTTTCCTCACTCCAGAGAAACAAGTTCATTTGACAGCCTACTTCAAACTACTGGCCACAAAGACCCTGCTATTTGCAAGGCAAATACTGCAAGCCTTGGAGTTTATGGCCTCCTGCATTCTCCTAATTCAATATGCAAGACTGCATATGAGGAAACTACAATGGTATATAAAAAGCCTATGGTGTCAACATTCTCAGGATCTAGAAGCAATGATTCCCATCATACCTTGCCTACAGATAGTTCCTTTGGTGGGCAGAGGCCTGCCACCAAAACAAGGAACTTCCATTCACTCTACCCCCTGCCGTCCAAACCCTAACAACAGATGCATCAGTCTATGCATGGGGGGGGGGGGCTCACTTCGCAGGGAAGTGCATTCAGGGCAAATGGAACCCAAGTCAAATGCACCTGCATATCGATCAAAAAGAAATGTTAGCTGTACAGAATGCTCTGACAACCTTCAAGGACCACATTCTTCCAGGACTATTAATGGTAAAGACGGACAACACCACTGTTATGTGGTACATAAACAAGCAGGGGGGAACCCACTCATATACTCTCTGCAGACTAGCCATGGCTCTGTGGAATACAGCCTTGGACTACCAAGTGCACCTACAGGCTCAATTCTTGCCAGGAAAGCTAAATACACTGGCAGACGAACTAAGCAGAAATCTCATGGACCCACACGAGTGGAAACTGGAACCAAAGATATTCAACATGTTGAGAAATAAATGGGGGAGCCTAGAGATGGACCTGTTTGCTTCCCCCCAGAACTACCAATTGGACAAATTCTGCACAAGGACTCCCCACAAATAAGCTTGAAAAGTGGATGTCCTGTCCTTTACCTGGAAAAACCTGGAAAAGTGGATGCCCTGTCCTTTACCTGGAAAAACCCATCAGTTTATGCCTTTCCTCCTCTGCCTCTCCTCTCCAAGGTGCTACTAAAGATCAAACAGGACAAACCAAGGTACAATACTGATTGCCCAGACTGGCCACCCCAACAGTGGTACCCCCTCTTGCGCAGTGTGTCACTGCTGGCACCTGCCTCAGACCCCTATCCTGCTGTCCCAGCAGGAGGGCCAGATCCTGCACCCTCAGCTTTAAACCCTGAACCTGGCAGCCTGGCTAATTATCTGATCTCTCCATTACCATCCCTCAGTAAACGAGTGTTGGATGTCATTCTGGAGGCAAGGAGGCCTAGTACTAGAAAATCTTATGCTGAAAAATGGAAAAGATTCTGTTCTTGGAACCAAACTCAGGGGATGGGCACAGCAGCCCCCAATTTACGGCAGATTCTTCAATATTTAACTGAGATGCTCCACAAGGGCCTTTCCTTTTCCTCCATCAAAATTCATGCCTCAGCCATTTCAGCTCATTACAACACAGAACCAATCCACTGCTCAAGCAGTTCCTCAGAGGGGCTAAAAACTTAAGACCACCTAGGAAAGCCCCAACTCCAGCCTGGGACCTTAACTTTGTATTGGAAAAACTCACTCTACCTCCTTTTTGAGCCAGCTGCAAATGCAGAGCTGAAATTCCTTTCTTGGAAAACCACCTTCCTTTTAGCCATCACTTCAGCAAGAAGGGTGTCTGAATTACAGGCCCTTATGGCAGTGGAGCCTTTCATCATCTTTCATGCAGATCGGGTGTCCCTCAGGACCAATTCCTCTTTCATGCCCAACGTGGTAATCCAGTGTGGCTCTTAATCAGTCCATTCATTTGTCAACCTTCTTTTCTAATCCACAGAACAAAGGGGAACGTATACTGCACTCCTTAGATGTGCACAGACAACTTAGATTTTTCTGGGACAGGCCTAAACTTCGTAGGAAGTCTAAACAGCTGCTGGTTGCATTTGCTGCTGGGGCAGAGGTGAAGTCCATTTCAAAGCAAACCATTTCTAAATGGATAGGCCATTGCATTCATTTCTGCTATAAGCACCATGGAAAACCTACCCCACAGGGGATAAGACCACATTCAACCAGGGCTGCATCTACCTCCATAGCCTTTTCTCAGAGGTGTCCCTACCAGGGACGTCCTAGAAGCTGCTACCTGGAGTTCTGTACATACTTTCACCAAGCATTACCATTTATCAATTTTCTGTAAATCCAGAGCTTGCTTGGCCACTGCAGTCTTGCAGGGCCTTTTAGTTGGTCCTAATGCTATCTAATTTCCTCCTCCCATCCTTAGCCTTAGGAATCTACCCAAATGTGATGACTGCAACAGTGAAACATGAAGAACATAGTACAGTTGTGTACACTTACCATAAATGTAGATGATGTTCAAGTGTAGTCACTGTTGCAGTCCTGGTTACCCTCCCTCCAGCCCCCTGACTTCTTTTGAGTATACCTCTGTTCTTGCTTACTATGCTTAAAGCTTTTTAGTGTATTTGCTTTTTTTTTTTTTTGGAGGTGTAACCTTGTATTCATATAATTTCTTCCCATTATGGGGGCACCTGACATCTGGGGCAAGAAAAACTGAAGTAATGGTGTCGGCTGCATGCTTTATACCCCTGACTTCCTAACGTCATGGAAGATGAGACAGAAACCGACGCAGGACCCAAGACTTTGATAATCAGGCCGACTGAGAGCTACTGGAAGCAGATAACCCAAATGTGATGACTGCAACAGTGAATACACTCTTAACATCTACATTTATGATAAGTATGCACAACTGTCTTTTTTTAAGAGAGAGGTTAAAACTCGAATTAAGGAAGGGAACATCTGAAGGATTGCTTGCAGGAGTTGGAAGAATAGATCTATACCATCACGTAATAGTTGTTTGCTTTTGAAATAGTTGTAAATATTGTCATCAGAAAATCGAATACTTGTTGAATGTCTACAATTACTGTTTTTAATGACATGACTTCATTATCTCTGATTAAAATGCAGAATGCACTGTGTTGTTTCTGCAGGAAATGCCTTAGACTGCATGTGAAATCAAGTGAAGTGTCAGTGGTCTGTTAAGTTGTTATTGTGATTGTTGTTGTATGTCACTAGCTTGGCTAGTAATAAATTATACTTGCTAGATTTGCATTGTAGTTTATTAAAGAGTTATTTTTTTAATTTAAATTGGTCATGCATGTTTCTTGAATCAATACTGAAGTAGCCCTGGGCAGAAATGACTGCAGGAAAGGAGAACCTGTGGCACCTTTTTAAAAGCATTACTCTTTGAGAGCAGCATGGGTTAAAAATAGGTTTTCATTTGTTATTTATATGCATTTTTATGCTAATGATTAGCTGGTAATGCAAGGGTGAAGAATAGTGTGTAGATTGAAAGCACTACAGCAGACATTGAGTAGAACCATTGTCTCTGCTGAAATCATAATGCCATATCCAAAGTATGTTTCTAAAATACCACATTGTTTCGCAAAGTAATTAAGAATAATTAGGTTCCAGTCTGCGGAGTGGATTGCAAGTATGTACGTGTGTGCTGATTCCACTCTGTCTTTTATTTTAACAGAAACCTGAGCTACAATCTGCTGACATCCATTGATCCATCTCTCTTTACAGAGCTGACTAACCTAAGTGAAGTGTAAGTGCTACTTCCATTTTCATCTCTCTGTGATGACTGAGATTATTGTTTGCATGAGTATTTGTTTACTTTAATGCAATCTTGTTTAAGGGGCTCAAGCCCCAAGTTAATTGATTTATTATCCTTTCGGGTACCGCAGAAAATTTATGGGAAGGGTCTTTTGTCTAAATTATACAAAGTAATCAAAAAGAGTTGGAATTCAAACTAGAAAGCTATTGGAACCATTTTAATCTTATAAATAATGAACCTCCTAACGAAAAAGAGAAATATTATTTTATCTTCTTCAAAACAGACTACAAGCTCACTTAAATGGAGGTTATTTTCATGGAGATTTTTTCATAGAGCATTTTATACACCACATGGAATTCAATTTGTCAAACATAAGATTAGTTTGTTGGAGATTCAAGTTAGATGTTAAAGCTCAAAAGAAAAAATGTGGAATAAAGATTTGTTAGATTTGCAAGGGAAGTTGATAAATTAAAATTAGAATCTCAGGAAACAAAATACAAGTAAGATGAAAGAGAGAAATTAAATGACACATATCTAGAAATCCTAACTCATAAAACAATTAATCTGGAAAAGATTAAGCTAGTAATTTCTCGATTAATCCTAAATCTATGCATAAGTTGTCAAACAGAACAAAGCTACTTAATAAAATCAATCGTATAAAGGAAATATATTCCATTAATAAAAAGAGAAAGGTCACAGATGTACAAGATACATTGAAAGAATTTAGAGCTCATTTTAATAATTAAATAATACGAATTTCATTATGGATCCACAAGGAGAGATTAAGAATTTCTTACAGGAAAACATCCAAATGAAATGAATAGATGAACAGATGAAATGTATTGATAAAACCATTTCTTTATCTGAATTAAAGACACAAATTAAAACTCAATAAAGCTCTTGGTAATGATGGTATTCTCCCAGAACTGTATAAGCTAATGCAAAAAGAAGCACTGGATATTTTACTTAAAGTTTTTAAGTTATCCAAAGACTTAGTAAATGTGCCTCCCTCATGGAAGTATTCTCTCATTTCTCCAGTCTTAAAATCTGATAAAGACCCAGTTAAATGCTCTTCATATATACCAATTTCTTTGCTAAATATTGATTATAAGATATTTATGGCCATTTTTGCTAATATGTTAAAACAGTTTCTACAATGATAAATGATGATCAAGCAGGTTTTATAATAAATAGAAACTCTCATGATAACATTAAAAGAATATTAACTGTAATTGATTATGCAGACATCTTAAGTGAAAGACTAATGCTAGTGTGTTTGGATATAGACAGTGCTTTTGACTCTAAACTGGAATTATCTATCTTTAGTTCTTGAAAAGTGTAACTTTTCTAGTAATTTTATACAGCTTATAAATCTTTATAAAAATTCTTTTGCATATGTTAAAATAGGCTTGTATACCTCTGACTAAATAAAAATTGTTAAAGGACCCAAACAGGGATATCCTCTTTCTCCTTTACTTTTCACATTAGTCATAGAATCATTTGCTAACCTAATACAAACAAATCTTCATGTTAAAGGTTTAAAAGTAGGTAAGAATGTAGAATCTAAGGTCCTCTTGTTTGCGGACAATATACTGATATCCTTTAAATGAAGGTAGCCATTCCCTTTCTGCTTTGTTTAGTCTGACGGAAACCTTTCAGAAAAAAATGGTCTTAGATTTAATGAAAACAAAACAAAAATCTTACCAATAAATTATAATTTAAAAGATATAGGAGAAAGTTTTAAAAATATATTATCCAAGACAATAACTTAAACTACTTGGGAATAACAATTTCTGACAGTGTTAATAAGATTATAGATATCAATTACAAAAATAATTTAAACTATATAAAATATCTCATAAATAAATGGAATACATTTTCTTTTACTATGGACAAAATATTTCTCTAATTAAGATGATAATTTTGTCCAAAATTTTATATACCATTTAGTCTTTATCTCTTCCTCCTACTAAGAGTTCCATTTAAAATTAAAGAATTAAACACTTTAAGTTCTTTTAAGTTCTTGTGGTTTACTTCGAAATCCAGAAATTGCATTAAACCATCATAATAGAAGCTGGGCGAAATGGGGTATAGGTTTACCAGATTTGGAGCTATATTCTCTGGCCTCTTGTTATCAAAACACTGGTATTCTGGAGTAATAAAAATTACTCTGCTAAATGGAAAGAATTTCAAGAAAGTTTAAATATACAGTTATTGGGTTCTAGATATACTAATTTCCACTTAAATCTAAATAGCCTTTTGTTCTGGCTTTTAAAAGACTGTTTTCTAAATACTAATCAGAAAATGAATTTGTTTATATTCATACCTTAATAAATTCCCTAAAACTTTATTTATAGACATCCTATCTCTAAAGCATGTTTTTTTCTTATTTTTACAATAACCTTCACTCAAAATAATTTGTGTTCCAAGTTTGCAGGCTATGAATGCTTTTAAGGAAAGTAATTTAATCTACTGGTTTCAACTAATAGATAACTTGTATACTGCTCATTTTATTCTTAACAAATATGACTTGGATAGATGAATTGTATACTGCTCATTTTATTATTAACAAATATGACTTGGATAAAGATATATAACTGTAGATAGTTTATGGAAAATAAGCTTACTTTAATGCAACCTCGTTTAAGTGTCTCAAGCCCCAAGTTAATTGATTTATTATCCTTTCTGGTACCTCAGAAAATTTATGGGAAGGGTCTTTTGTCTAAATTATACAAAGTAATCAAAAAAGAGTTGGAGTTCAAACTAGAAAGCTATTGGAACTATTTTAATCTTTTATAAATAATGAACTTCCTAATGAACAAGATAAATATTATTTTATCTTCTTCAAAACAGACTACAAGCTCACTTAAATGGAGGTTATTTTCATGGCTATTTTTGCATAGATCCTTTTATACACCAAATGGAGTTGAATTAATGTCGAACATAAGATTAGCTTGTTGGAGATGCAAGTTAGATGTTAAAGCTGACTGGTAACACCTTTTTTATTGTGGTATAATCAAAACCTTTTAGGATTAAATTAATGTATTCTTACAGTCCCACTTTTCAGACAATTTTACCCTGACTAAATCTCTGGTTTTGTTTAATGCTCCTATTCCTAAATGTGTAAAGAAAATGAAATATCCTTTATTATGGAGCATACTAATGGTATCAAGAAAAGTAAATTAGAGGAATGAAACTGCTCCCTCTTTCAACAAGTTCTGCAATGTCTTGAATGAAGTTTGCCTTCTGGAACTCATAACTATTAAATCTAGGACTCCATCACTTCCACATATATTTGGGAAGAATTAAAAGAACTGATAAATTGATTTTGTTTAGAAGTATTGTTAACACACTGCATTCTTTTTTGCTGTTGTATAAATAAAAACTAAGTCCCTCAAGACCATTTTTGAAGCAACCCCCTCCCCTAGACTTTACACAACAGAACAAGGCATGTACAGGTGTGGCCACTGCTGTTCCTGCCCATACATCCTCACAGGGGATCAATTTCACTTAACGGCCAGGGACTTTAAATTCCAGTTCAAAGACTGATACAACTGCACCAGTGAACATGTGGTGTACCTTGGTGTTTGCTCTACCTGCAAAGCATTTTACGTCAGGAAAACCACCCGAAAAATAAATGACAGGATGAAAGAGCACCTGCATGCCACAAGCTTTAAGAATGCAGTATCCAGACACAGTGCATCATGCAACAACTTCACAAACTTTAAATTCTTAGTATTAGAAAAAAGATCACTAATTTATGGTTCACCAACTCACTCTTAAAAGAACTTGGGTAGCAAATACTCCTGAGTGCAGACACGCCCACAGGCTTAAACCAAAATCTCAGTATCCAATGTATTCTAAAATGGAAGAGATGGGACATGACGCACTCTCTCCCTGCCACTGTCATGTTACAAAAGAGTATATAAAATGCAATTAAAGGTCTTTTATTGTTTACTGAAGAAGTTCGACTTTAAGTAAAATGAACAAAAGCGCTTAAATCCAATGAACCAGTGTGTCTGCGTCTCTGTGTCTCGCCATTCCACCAAGAGTTTTTTTTTTATTGCTTTTATAAAAAAATTTCCACAGTACTCTCTTAGGTAGTTAGTTTCTCATAATATATAGTTGTTTGTGGGGTTTATGATTTATTAAGTTTGGTCTTTTTTATATATGTTGTTATACATTTATATTTTTATTAAAATGCTGTCTGTTTTCAATAAAAATGCTTCTATAAAAAACATTGTAATGTAATGAAATAATCATGTGTTAATAGTTTAAAATTCAGTGCAGAGCGTATACCTTTAAGAATGAAATGTTTTATTATTCTTCTACTTGATTGGTTGATATAAAAAGGGCAAGGTGAAGATTTGGTTGATATAAAAAGGGCAAGGTGAAGATTTGGTTGATATAAAAAATTCAAGGTGAAGATTTAGTACATATTTTCTGAAGTTCTGTTGTAGATGAAAGCGCTTAACCTTCTTGTTCAATACATTTTCAAGTGTTTTTGGTGTCATGTGAGGTTTCCATTTTAGCCTTCACATCTGTGATTTCTTTAGTCGTGTTTTCTTCAACAAATTTCCTGTGATGAAGTTGCTGCAGTTACACTACTTTTTCATAATAAACAAATATGTTGAGGAAGACTAAGGAAGGGAATATTTTTAGATTTGTCAATCTCCACCAATAAATGGCTAAACAGACCCAGACATGTTTTGGAAAACTGGAAAAAGAAAGTCCCCCTCCCAGCACATCAATCCCTGGAAATCCAGGTTGGATTTTGACTCTTCAGTCATTTTCACTTCACAGAATGCTGCTTGCTTGCTTCTCCTGCTTCCCTTTTTCACTCCCTTTTTGACAGTGGTGGACTCACAGGGACCTGATATTAGTTGGATAGATGCCAGTGCATAAGCTGCCTTTTTTTTCCGTGTTATGGAGTGGATGCCCTCCCCCCATCATTGGAGGTGCAAATACCACACGTTAAGTGTTTGCCATCTGGTACCAGAGGTACTTGTGCTGTTTCCCTACAAATGTATAACGGAGAAGTACATTATTTTTGGGACAGAAGACTGCTTTCAGTTTTTGGCTGTTCTGCTGAGGAAGCCACAGAAAAGAAAAGGAGGGAAACTGCACCCCATTAACAGAAACTGATGGCAAAGATGATGAATGTGATCTAACATGTTCTGATCAGATATCCTACCTTATGAATTTTGAGATGGATGTTGATGATGACGGTTCTTTCTTCTTCAATGCCCCATTTGTAGAAAGTGTAATTTGGTGACATGGATACTTAATGAAGCACCATTTTAAGTGATGTGTTTTAAAAACCTGTGCTAGGCCAGCTTTGTGGCATAGAGAGCTGAAGCCTTGACTGTGACTCAAATGACCCTGGATTTATTAGTGACCCAGAAAGTGGAAAAGATATTGAGAGGTAGTCAGAGAGAGCATGTGGTCTGAACACTTCTGTACTGGCCCCAAATGGAAATGTACTTGGTCTCACCAAGCAGTTCTCAGCACCATAGCTTGATATGGTGCAAATATCGCCTGTTGACTACTGCTTCAAACTTCCCTCTCCCCTTCCCATTCAGGGGTAGCTAACATCATCAGAATGCAGCTTGGTGAGATTACAGCAAACAAGCGGAGATTTCAGGCTGCTTCCCTGGGCTTTGCCATAGAATTTCATCAAATACCATATTCATCTCCATGGAAACATTAGGCTTAATGCAACAGTGTCTGAAAAAAAGTTAGTACTCTGGGCTCCAGAGCGCTAAAAAGGATCTGTTTTTTTTTTATGCTAGACTCTTTCTGGTTCTACAGAAAGACAATACACCAAAGACTACGTTAGACTTGTCAAGTCTTCAAAAGTCCGTGTTTACAAATATTCATAACAGTAACGCCAGAAGACAGTATAGACAGAATACTTATTTCAATATCCCTTTATGTTATGCTTCCAGGAGATATATAAGATCCCAGGTCACTTGTACCCACTTTGCCTTTATTTTATTTGATTTATTCACAGTCTCAAAAACATTTATCATATTTATGACCCTAGCATATACATATCTCCAGAAAACAACAAATCACTGTTTTCTCACACATAATGACTGCTCTATAATGACAAGTTAAATTTTAAGCAACTTCCATATATTTTGGACAAACTGTGAAGATGGTAGAAGGGAACTCCTCAGAGGATAGGTAGTGACAGAGATAATTATTGTAAAAAGCATTTATTGAAGGAGTGACACAAGTATACGGAAATTCATATCCTATCTTTGAATGTAGTAGGCCTGATAATTAGGTGATACTGATTTGTGGCTGTGTTTGCATTATTTGTGCTGGTTAAACTTTAATAGAAGATGTGGCTCATTATTATGTCAAAGTTCTACAGGACAGTCATCCACTATAAGATGAAGAGCTGTGGGTGATCTTGAGGTGGCTGGTTTAGTGTAGTAAAAGTCCATAAAGTTCTGAATCATATACTGGTTATGTAGATAGAAACTTGCTAGCTATTAATTTAAAGGTGAATGATATGAAGATAATTTATCAGCAAAGGTAAATAAAGATGGGGATGAGACAAGCTTTTGGAACACAGTAGACTAATTAACAGTAGACTGTCAGAACAGAAAAAAGAAAATTATATGAATACTTCCGTGCAAAAGTAGACCCCTGTTTTAATTATGATTGTTTTCTAAAAAGACAAATGTTAGCAGAAGAGCCGCACAAGATGGGATTGAATAGACAAGGGGGAGGGGGCAAGTTGTTCCAGCTTGTTACAGTATACAAGTTTATAAAGAATAGTAATAAATTCCAATAAAAATTCTGCACATTACAAATTAAAGGTTGAAATACCACAGATTACATTCTATTGTCAGATTTCCATAGGCTTATCACTTTCTTCCCTTCCAGCTACCAAATTTCCCCAGGAATGCCATCCATTTCTGTAGGTTTCTCTATTGATTGATTAAACATCACTGTTCTTGTATCTTCCTATACTGGCTATTAATTGTTGTGCCTCATCTTCCCCTAACCATGGCGTAACTGTCTTCCTTTAATTTTTCCATTTGTGTTTTTTCTTGGTTTCAACATTCCTCTGCTTTATACAAATAATATGTCTGAGAGATCTGTGGTTAGTTCTCCTGTCATAGGCTCCCTACCTTTGGTGGAATTCATTTCTGCTTTATGTTGCCTAAGTTGCCGTGCAAGAAGTGTTTTATGCTCTGATAGAGTTGCTAAAAATAGTTGCTTAACAGCAACCTTTCAAAATTCATGCAATTTATCAAAATGGCTCTTTTATTTTCCCTTTAGCACTTTGCAGACTGCTGTTTCTGTTCTGTGAGATTTTTTATTCTGCTGTACTTTAACATTTGTCAACCCCTGTAAATAATTTCTATTACATTTTTCCTTGTTTCTACCCTATTTTTAAACTTTAATTGTATTCCACATACTAGCTGTCCATTCAAAAAAATCTGTCTTCCATAACTGTCTTGAATCACTCAACTATTCAACTATGCATTTCTTAACTTCCTCTCTTTAACAGGTTAAGTAGGAAAGCACCATTATCTCAGTTTTATTTCAATACCTTGCATCTTTATCTTGGTTTTTAATAGTGTACGAACTGAAATAATTATTGGGTGTATGACAAAAGTTTTCAATTGAATGCGCGTGCTCTTGAGAAATATATAATTTTTATCTAGCCTGGACCAGCACCATGGTGAATATGAAAATCCTGTCCGAGTTCCTACAACTGAATTTTCATCTTCCATACCAACTACTGTCATGTATTTCTTCCAAAATCTTCCCTATCTAATGTTTTCCCTTCTAGGTACCCTGATACATCCAAACTATTACAAACCATGATCAACAGACAAACTGCCTTCCTCACTCTGACAATCTGTCAAAGCTCGGAATTCCTCCCAGTACCTGTGTGAGTGAGAAGGACCAATCACCTGGCAGGACAAGGCCAGCACTTCACACTCACAGACAGAAGAACCCTTTCTGTTTTCTTGCGCCACGGTCAGACAAAGATATCTTAGGATATTAGGATATTGCATAAAATAATACAACTCCTTTTAGGTTGTATTTCCTCCCTATGCCTTTTCTGTCAGTTCTTGAATAGTGTAGTCTGCTTTGACTGTTTTTTTTTTTTTACGTTTATATCATGCTATCGAAAGATGTGAATTTTTTCCCATGGAAAAAAAATTCGCAATTCCGAAACACATACACACAACACAAGCGCACCAAAAAAACAGCAATCCACACACATGCACTTTAAATCCTACATCTAACCTTACACTAAACTGTACATCCACTACTATCTATCCACTTACCTTAACCCAAACCCTAACCCTAAGGTCAGTCACTATCGCACACTCACCTAACCTGCACCCTACCCCTAACTCACTCAACCCACCCCTAACGTCCACACAATCGCACACTTACCTGATCCCAACCCGTAACTTTCCACCACAGCACTGAAAATAGCGAATCCACAAAACCGGCCAACCAAATTCTTTCCCTAGGGAAAAATTCGGTATTCTGCAGCTTCACTATTTTTAGCGTTTGCTGACTAGAGGTCGATATTAGAACATTCGAAGTTTTAAAACTTCGATGTTCTGATATAGACCCTTTTTTTCCTGACTGGGAATGTTATATATACTTCTGTTTTTACTTTAATCAACAGGCCTTACTGTGTTAGTCAGAAGCTTAAATGTGGAAGTTTTAACAGGATAGCTTGCTGATAGTGCATTTTTGTCTTTGAGGTTATGGTTATTTGAGGTAGTTGAGAAAAGATTACTGCATTTTTAAATGATTTCTTTCATTTAAATCGTGATTTTGGTTCCATTTTGTATTTTGATTTATTTCTTGTTCTAATACAGTTTTAGGCTGCATCTTTTCATTTGAACTGACTTTTGTGATGTGTACTTTGTGCTTTGAACTGTGTTACTAAAAATAGTATAATTTTCTCAGTGCAATGTTCAGAATAGTATCCCTACAGAAATGGTCTTTGTATTGCTGTTTAGAGGGAGAATTGTGAGATTTGTCCAACTTCTTACTGGGTTGACCGTGTATCCAGTATTTGGTATTGAGTTGGCTAGTTTCTTGTTTCCTGGTTTGATGAGCGGTCCACTTGCCTTCTGTTATCTTCAGGTCCCCTGGTGTGCTCTTAGTATCACAGTTGAGTGACACGTGGGCTAGATACTTCCTTTGGGGCTGTATGATTGCCTGTTTCAAGTATGGGAGAATAAGACCTTTTAGGTGCACGGGGAGGTTAGGGGTGCAGGATCTGTTGACGTTATTGATAGCCCCTCTGGGATTCTTCCGCTAGTGTCATGTATGTTAAAGAGACCAAAGACCCTCCATATAGTGGGGCAGCAGTCTCTGACTGGTTTTCCACCTGAGATGTTAGCTATGGATAGATCCATGGCTTAGGAGGTTGGTTATGGGGTGCATACCTGGGTTTTAGTAACACTGGCACGTCTACCCTTGGTCAGTCTGCCAAGGATCTTAGTTTTGAAGGGGGATCATGTGTCTGAGGACTCTAACCTGTCCGTGTCAGATCAGTTGGTTTCTTCTAATGACGAACAGATCACATAATCCGCTTGTGGTTTTGTGTTAAGTTGTTCAGTCTAGTCATTCATTCTTTACTGATGGGTTCGGAGCTGATCCATTGGCTCTGGTACGGCCATATTCAAAGCTCAAGGTCTTCCAGTAGCTCGAGGCCAAGCCCCCTATCCCATGATGCACTGTGAATCACCTCATATCTAGTTTGCCGCGGCATCTGATCGGAAGTTCCAGTGCAAGCTTGGGCCAGTACAACTTAAATATTTTCATATTTACCAGATGTTTACTAATAACTTTTTTCTAAGCTTTCTTAGCTAGTTAGATTACTTAGGTAGTTAGCTTTTTATAGCTTCTTTGAAGCTCCCCTTCCTGTACCCACTGCCCTACTCGTATGGAACGAGTAGGGCAGCGGGTACAGGAATCGCTCTCAGAAGACATTCCTGGATGCGCTTGTGTTCCTTCCCGGAGCCCTTTAAGTCATCCTTCGTAAACACCCCTTTTGATTGCTCATCCCTTTTTGGGCCTAAAGTGAAGGAAACTCTGACCAGGTGTGAACAGGAAGGAAAGACTCTGTCTGCTGTTGGAGTTCGTTTTTCCACCCCTACCCGGCCTTATCCCAAAGGCCAAAGGGGAGGAAAAATGTGGTTCCGGAAAGCCCAAGGAGACTTTCAGGACACATGTGGTGAACCCCCCTCTAGGGGCAGAGGAGGGGTAATAGTGGAAGACGCCACCCTCGCGGCAGAGGGGGTCCGCAACATCAGGGTGACAGAGATCACTTCTCTGGTCAATCCTATCCGCGCTCCTGAAAGGAGTCCCAACTGTCCAGCTCTGGAGGCAGTCGAGGGTCGCTTATGTTTGTATCCAGACGCCTGGCAAGAATTAACAAAAGACAGCTGGGTACAAAGTATCATTTCCAGAGGGTACTTCATACCATTCGCCACCCCCCCCCCCGTCCATAAGGGACTCTCGGACATTCCACCCAGTTACAGGGAACAAGCAACCATAGAGGTCCACAAGTTGCTAGAAAAGAGTCATCCAGCCAGTCCCAGCAGACCAAACAGGATCCGGAACGTACTCAAGGTTCTTTTTGGTTCCAAAGAAAACGGGGGACTGTAGACCCATTTTGGACCTCAGCAGACTCGACCAATATATGAAGAAAGAGAAGTTCTGGATGGTCACGCTCCAGTCTATACTTCCCCTTCTTAGGGAAAGACAATTGGATGCGCTCAATAGATCTCGAGGATGCGTACTACCACATAAAAATGGCCAGGCCATCCAGAGATCACCTGCATTTCCGGCTGGGAGCCAATCATTATCAATTTCGAACCCTGCCCTTCGGTCTTACTACAGCCCCCAGAGTGTTCATCAAATGCATGGCAGTGGTCACGGCTCACTTGAGGCATCTAGGATTCCAGGTGTTTCTGTACCTAGACTATTGGCTCCTTACCGCCACCACCAGGCATCGACTGATTCAGGCAAGGGAGTGCACTCTGTCACTCTGCAATTATTTAGGCATTATAGTCAACTCAGAAAAGTCTGCCTTGTTGCCATCGCAGTGTATCGTTTTTATCGGGGCAGAGCTAGACACTTCAACCACCACTCTAAGACTACCAATCGAAAGAGTTTTCCTTCTTCGTCAGCATGTCAGCACACTAGTATCGAAAGACAGAGCACCAGCTTCAGAAGTTCTGAAAGTATTGGGTTTGATGGCTGCAGCAATCCTAGCCATACCATTAGCAAGAATGCATATGCGGGTTCTTCATTGGCTGTTCACCCAATGGTCCTGCCAGAAACTTCCAATGGATCACACTATTTTGATTATAAGCTCTTGCAAGAAAGATCTCCAGTGGTGGTTGACGTCTCTTCACATCACCATAGGACGCCCCCTTGTTCTACCCCCTCCAGTAGCCACTGACCACAGACAGTTCCCTGATAGGGTGGGGGTGGGGGCATTTTCAGGGAAAGACTGCCCAAGGCACATGGGCAGATCAAGAGTCACATTTGCATATCAATGTTCTGGAGATGAGAGCAGTACTTTTGGCATTGCAGTACTTCCAGGACTCTCTTCCTCTAGGAACGATTTCAATTCAGACAGACAATATGTCAGTAGTCTGGTACTTGAACAAGCAGGGGGGAACCAAGTCTTATCCCCTTTTCTGAGAAGCCCTCAGAGTTTGGCAGTGGGCTGTTTCCTCCCAATGCTTTCTGTTGGCAGTGCACATCCCGGGGAGATCAATGTGATAGCAGACAAACTGAGCAGGGCAGTCTTGTTGCCGCATGTGTGGTCCCTCAAGAAAGAGATTGCGGACAGGATTTTCCACAAATGAGGCCAGCCTTGCTGCGACCTTTTTTGCCAGCCACATCAACACGAAATGCAGAAGCTACTTTGCCCTGATTACTCCCCTGGGAGAAGCCCTGAGAGATGCACTCATACATGATTGGCCCCCGGGTCTCCTCTATGCATTTCCACCAATCCCATTGATACCCATACTTCTACAGAAAGCAAAATCCCTGGCAAAATCCCTGGGAAGGGCCATCATTCTTACAGCCCCTCATTGGCCTTGGCAGATTTGCTTCCCATTCCTTCGACATCATCTCTTGGAGGATTCTTGGATTCTGGACCCAGTTCCAGACCTTCTGACACATCTGTCAGGGGACCTTCATTCTTCTCTGCAGTCACTGAAGCTGACAGCTTGGCTGCTCCAGTTCCCCTCATGGCCAGGCTTCATAACTTCTCCAATGAGACAAAACAGATCCTTTTGTCTTCTCATAAGCCGTCCACTACAAGATTATATCTTAGTAAGTGGAAGAGATTTTCCATATGGGCTTCTAAGCAGAACATTGATCCCTATCAAGCCCCCTTGACATCCATACTAGAATTCTTGACTATGATTTTTAACAAAGGAGCGGCAGGCGCAACAGTTTGGGTTCAGTTGGCTGCTATATCTAACTTTCATCTTGAGACTGATGGGCTGAATATCATGTCCCACAAGTTATCCAAGGCTTTTCTCAAGAGAACATTTCATATGAGACCTCCTGTGAAAACTCCCTATTCTCCATGGAATCTAAATTTTATGCTGTCTCGTATAATCCTTCCCCCGTTTGAACCAGCATCATCTTGTGACCTCAAGTATTTGTCATGGAAAACCATTTTTCTGGTAGCTATTACTTCTGCCCACAGAGTGTCAGAACTTCATGCTTTATCTATCAGCCCTCATTTCATTTTTCATGCTGACAGAGTATCTCTTAGGACAAGCCCCTCTTTTTTGCCCAAAGTTTGTTCTGAAACTAATATTAACCGAGTCATTGAGTTACCAGTTTTCTTCCCTAATCATTCCAATAAGTTGGAGTATATGCTGCACAAACTTGATGTTCACAGACAGCTCAGATTTTATTTGGATAGAACAAAAGATATCAGAAAATCAGAACAGCTCTTTGTTTCATTCACTGAAGCCAGAAAAGGTAGACCAGTGGCTAATAAAACTCTGTCTAAGTGGTTATCTGTTTCACCTTTGTCTAGTCAGCTGCTAATATGCCTTTGCAACACCTTTGTCTACTCAGCTGCTAATATGCCTTTGCAACACAAGATCAAAGCTCACTCAACCAGAGCAGTTTCTACATCCTCTGCGTTCCAAGCCAAATTGCCCCTTGATAACATTTGTGCAGCAGCCACTTGGTCTAAACTTCATACATTTATCACGCATTACAAAGCTGAGAAGGCCTCCCAGGACAGGGCTTTTTTTTTTGGGTCTACAGGTCTGAAGAATGTACTCCTGTGAGCCACCCGAGATTGAGATTGATGGTGCTAGGTACGCTACACATCATTAAAGAATGAAGATTGAACAACTTCACATCAAGAAGTTATGTACTCACCATAACGTTCCATGTGAGTTGTTCATCTTGCCTTCATTCTTGCATCCCTCCCCCCCTCCTGGCTGATAGTTGACCTAGATGTTGGTCTCATCCTGGTTGCTCAATTTCTTCTTCCTTTCCATAGGAGGATAGCTCATTATATGGTTATAGTACACGCAGCAAACAAGGATCTGAGGTTATT
Source organism: Protopterus annectens (assembly GCF_019279795.1). Lineage (NCBI taxonomy): Eukaryota > Metazoa > Chordata > Ceratodontiformes > Protopteridae > Protopterus > Protopterus annectens. The sequence goes on along the minus strand of NC_056739.1, from coordinate 1,341,189,942 downwards.
CACAGTGCATCATGGGATAGGGGCTTGGCCTCGAGCTACTGGAAGACCTCAAGCTTTGCATACAGCCGTACCATCAGCTCCGAACCCATCAGTAAAGAATGAAGGCGAGATGAACAACTCACATGGAACGTTATGGTGGGTACATAACTTCTTATTTTCCTTTCACTCCTTTGATCTCAGCATTGGGGGATGTCTTCTGGAAAACTTATTAAAAATTTGGGGGTATCTCAGCCTTGCCTGGCCTCCAGTCTTCTTTTGTGTACGGATCCTGCTTTGGTGTCCCAGTGATGTTTGCTGAAAAGAAGAACGTCTTCTTTTTACTCAGTCCTTCAAAATGAACTAGTCAAGTGGCTAGATTTTCAAGGGAAAGAAGCTGGTTCAGTCCAGCATGGTAGCTTTTGAAGTGTTTAACTGCCAGTGTTTTCAGTGCATGTCTGTGTTGAGATGCATGTACAATTTAGGTGAATTTGCTGCAACATTACCTACAGAGCAAAAGGTTTTTGTTAAATATATTGATTCCAATGTTTCGCCAGTATCAAAACATGCTCTATAAAGTGCCTTGGAGGGGCTGATATGCAGCACTGTCAGTGGTGATTAGGAGGTATGTCGTGTTGAACTCCCTAAATTTTTTCTAATGTGTTAAAGAAGATTATGAATGCTCTTGATTGTGTGTTTGGTACGGTAGCTAATCAGATCCTTAAACATTGGGATGACCAAGGTAAATGGATGTAAAGAGTATCTAAAATGTTTCATGTTCTCCTCCTTTAAACAAGATAATTTTCAGTGGCCTAACCAGCAGAAGTCTCAGCCGAACAAAATCCAAAGCAATAAAAGGAAACGGCAGCTCCACCAAGCCTAACAAGAACGGCTCCTTTCCTAGAAAGGATGACCCCCTTCCAACTTGACTGAGGCATGGCACCCATCTTTATTAAGGCCTCCTTCAGGTGCCTTGTTAGTTAAGTTAGAAGTCAGCAAGACGGCCTGGCTGTCAGTGGTTTCCGGCAAAAGGGTGCAGACATTGTTGGCCAGGGTTTCAGATGGAAGTGAAAAGATCTTCTTCCTTCATTCCAGGGGAGTCCACTCTTCATCTACCAGACCAAATTTTGTTATTCCTTCCTATTGTCCAGCAAATGCTGGACTCAAGGGGGGAGGTTGTACATAGAACAAGTCCCTTCTTCAGAAGGAACACAGGATTTCTTCTCTAGTATTTTCTTGACTTGAGATTGTTGTGTGACCATTCTTTTTGAGTGCATATGTCAGGGTCCACAAGTTTAAAATGTTCACCCTGCAGACTGTCTCTAGACCACTGCTTCATGGTCACCATTGTCTTGAATGATACTTTTCTTCATACTCCATTGCTCGTTGCTTCAGAGGATATCTGAGATTTGTTGTGTTTGGTTCACACCATCAGCTTTCTATATTGCCCTTTGAGCTATCCACTACAAAGCAAACATTTTACGAGTTGCCTTGCTGCAGTAGTGGCCCATTGAATGATTCTCGGCATTCACTTATTTAGGTACTTAGATGACTTAATCTGTGCAGAGTCTCTGTCCAGGTGTGTGCATTCACTAGAGAATGTCTCTTCCTAACTCCCCCATGTAGGGTTCATGTTGAACCTTCTAAAGTCACGTTTGACATCCTCACAAAGACTCCTCTTTCTGATGTGCTTAATTGACTGACTTCATCAGGAGTCTAGCTTTTCTACCTGAAAACAAGGTCCTATCATATTTGACAGTGTTTCTAGAATTCTCCCAGGGGAATGTCACCTCAGCTAGAGAATTTGTAGAAATTTTTGGACTGATGGCATCTGTGATTCTTATTTTACCACTGGCCTGCCTTCACGTGAGAAAAATGTTTATGGTATGTCATAAATTGTTGAATGCAGCACTTTCATTTCATGGAATCCCAGTTGCTGGTGCTGCCCTTCATAAGATGAGAATTACAGTGGTGTAGAGATCAGTTGAGTATCAGTCCAGGGCTTCCTTTTCTCCTTTCTGATGTAGAGATTCATCTGACTTTGCCTGGAGAACTATGTCAATGGAGATGCAAGTACTAGCCACTTGGGGGCTAAGGATATATGGAAGCTTGTCAGTATCTCTGAGATGTTAGCAGTGTTTCACACCTTGAAAGTCCTCCCGCCTTTGGACTCTGGATCCTCCTCTTTTAGTTATGGATATAACCACAGTGATACGATACCTCCTTAAACTAGGGAGTACAAGATCTTAACCCTGTTCCGATTGGCAAAGCTAGCCTGGAAACGGGCTTCTCAGTATTTTCTCTCTTCAGGCATCTTACATTCTGTCAGAGCAAAACATTGTGACAGACTGAGAAGATCCTGGGCAAACCTATACAAGTGGAAGCTCAAGACAGTAGTGTTCTCTGATCTGGTCTATATGTGAGGAACGCACTATTAGATCTGTTCACCTCCTTTCAAAACAGATAGCTGGAGAAATTCTGTTCCAAACCTCCTTACAGCCATGTTCGGTGGAGAGAGATGCAGTCTCATTCCCCGGGACTGGAATGTTCCTATATGCATTTTCATCCTTTTCAGTGATTCACAAGATACTTCTGAATGTTCAGCGTGAAATGCCAAAGGTCAATATGGTGACCTCCAATTGGCCCAAGAAACCTTGGTTCTCCCTGTTTTTGATATTGGCTAAGGGCAATTACCACAGTTGCCCCCGAGACTGGGTGAGCAGGTTCATCATGCGAGGACAACTGGTGCACCCTGATTTGGAAAAACATCTATTGACAGCCTGGATGATTCTGTCTTGACTCTGTTTAGGCATTTGTTTCTTGAGAATGTGTACCAGGTGTTGAAGGAGGCCAGAAAACTTGCTATTAGAAAATCTGATGTTTACAAATGGATGAGTCTTTCTAAGTGGTGTCCTAATGGGAACAGAGGGCTTATTGTGGTTAATATCCCTCCTCTCCTGTATTATTGACTTGAGCTACTTCAGGATAGCTTAGTATATGCATCCATTTAGGGTGAATGAGGATAGCTTAGTATATGCATCCATTTAGGGTGAATGAAGTGTTGTCTGCCAATGGATACCCTTTCCTTCTTACTTTTTTTCTTTTCTTTGTAAAACCATTCATGAAACAGAATTGCATATGAGACTCTTTCAAAAATAAATTTCTCCTTTATGGAACCTCCACTAGGTTCTTGAAAATTTGAACTTGACCACCTTTTGAACTGACAGCTCATGCTGATCTAAAGTTAAATTGGAAAACTATTTTGCGTATTGCTCTGACATCTGAAACTTGAGTTTCGGAACTTCAAGCTGTCATGGTGAGACAACCTTACCTGATTTTCCACAGAGCTAGGGTTATGTTATGCACTTATCCCTTTTTCTGGTTGAAAGTGTTAGTCTTCACTTTTTGTTAGTCTTTTAATCTCCCTGTGTTTTTCTGGAATCCAAGAATGAAGGATGTACGTTACTCTTTCTTGGATATGCATAGGCAGCTCAGGTACTACCTTGACAGATGAAAGCCCTTTATGAAGGCTGAAAGTTTTTTTTTTTCCTTTTTCTGGGCAAAGAAAGCTCAATCTGTCTCTAAGCAGTTCATTTACATGGGTTGTCTCTGGTGTTATTTTTTATGACACTCACAATGGCAAGGCAAATCCAAACAAGGTAAAAGCACTTTCCACAAGAGTAAGTCTTTTCCTCTTCAGTGATGTTTTGGAAAAGAATGAACTATAGACTTATTCTAGAGGCAACAACTTGGGCAACCATCCTTACCTTTATGAAGCAGTACAGGCCTCACAAGGACTGTTCTTTAGTGGCTTCTGGACCCTTATCCTTCCCCTTCCCAGGTTGGGCAAGTGTAGGTTCCACTTCCTTGTAATAGTAGATGCTTGTAGAACACACTGCCTTACTGGCAGTACCCTCCCACCCCCCACCCCCCCTTTTGTTGAGTGTACATAGTTGGTGGTGGAAGATGCTGTTGTGTTTTTGTTCAGCAACCTTTTTTGTTTTGTGAACGTGTGTCTCATTTGGTATGGAACAATATGTATTCGCAAAACTTGTGATCTGAAGTAGTTAACTTCATTTGATCATCAACCTGTGGGTTATGGATCCGAGCCAGCAGCTTACCAAGCTAAAGATCCGAGCTCCTCCCCTTACCCATACTACACTGCAACCTCCTTCCACTCCTCAGGTCTCGTTTGCCACGGCTTCGCCAGCACGGGATTCTTGAGCTCCAGACCGGTATAGTTAGGTTAATCAGCTAACTTTTCAGTCTGTGTGTTTTGTCTGACTGTTAAAACATTTAATCCCTTTCCTCACTTTATCTTCAGGTTTTGCATAAAAAAAAAAAAAATAGTAGTAGAGAAGGAAAGTTTTAGAACTTTCTCCCAGTGTAGGCCTCCTCTTCCCGCCGTGTGTGTGTGTGTGTGTGTGTGTGTGTGTGTGTTGCTTGCTTTACTACTTAGCCTAGTCTGTGAAGATATGTCGGAAACTCAGAAACTGATGTTTTTTAAGTGCACAGAGTGTGGCCATAAGCTGTCGCCGGTCAATGGTCACACTCTGTGTGTAGTTTGTCTAGGGGTTCCTCACCTAACATCGGGCTGCATGATATGTGCAGCATTCAACCCCCGGGCCCTGCGGGATCGCAGGACCAAGCTGATTCTGGCGGGTCTTTTACTTGCAGAATCAACCACCTCTTCTGCAGCATCTTCATTAGCCATGGCTGTGACGGTTCAGGCTTCCGGCCCTCCTCCCTTGTCCAGGACTCCCACTCCCACCTCTAAACGGGGTGAGAGAGAGGCTAGGAAGGACAAACGCAAAGAAAAGGAGAGAGCGAGAGAGAGAGAGGGAGAGAAAAAGAGAGAGAGAGACAGGGAGAGGGGGTTGCAAGAGGCAGGCGGACTCGGATTCCCCCCCCCCCTGCTAAAGTGTTCTCTACTCCAGAGAAAGTTGCTAGGCCGTCTTCCCCTTGGCTCCATTCTCCACGATTCTTCCTGGAGCCTGAAGAGGAGGCTTGGCCCGCTTCGAGGTCGTCCTCGCATCGGCCCTCCCGGCCAGTGTCAGTGATGTCCTCGAAGGTTCCAGCAAACTCAATTGCAGATGGGAGTGTTGCTGGGCCCCCCCCAGCCGGAGCGGGGAGTTCGGCTCTGACATTTGCCCTGATAGCTCCTTCTCCAATCCACCCTCAAGTTTCAGAGTCCATGGATCCGAGGAACCCCGGAATCAGGGGGTCGGCGCCCATGGTTCCTCCAACCTCGACGCCGGCCATGCCCTTGAGCCTATCGGATCCACTGTCAGATCTGACCTCTCGGAGGCAAGAGCTGGGAGTCTGATCCAAGGTGGTGAGTGTGTCGTCGGCCCTGTTGTGGTCGGGGCATACCATCTCCCTGGGTCCAGCTGTTCCGGCCTCTGCTCCAATCCCCTCATTGGATCCAAGGGGCACGGCTACCCGTCCCACCAGTTTCAGGGAAGCCAGTTCCCCTTCAGCTTTCGACGTTGTGGAGAGGGTTCTCTCTGGAGGATTGAGACCCCTCACTCTTTCCTCAGAGTCTGCCCCTGCTCCCTTGCAACTGAGTTTGTCTTCCATCATCCAGTCCTCCCAGGGACAGCCTGTGTCCGATACGCCCCATACGGTTCTCCTTGAGGAATATGAGACTGTTTGTGAGTCCCCCCCGATGAGGCCCCTCGCAAATGTCAGTGCAAGAGGAGGCACATGGACTCCCCTGAGTCCCTCACTGAGGATACCGACTTGGAGGTAGGGGAAGGTTCCCCCAGATCGCCCCCGAATATATCTTCTACGGAGATGTAATGGAAATTCTTTGCCGGGGAGGGGGCTGGTCCACCCAAAAACCTTCCTCGGACGAGTCGGTATTTCTGGAGGCATTCGCAGGCCCATCTACCGCTTGGGTGCCCCCCCAGGCTGACCCTCTGGTGGGCCTCATTACCACCAGAGCTTGGAAGGAGCTGGACAATGTAGAGCCAATACCTAAACGGCCAGACAAAGTATTGAGCCCTCCTGCTGACAAGTCCACTTGGAGTAAGGTTTCCCCAGTTGATGCCCCATGGTGGTGGCGGCGGCCACCAAAAAGGAACTGGATCAGGAAAGTTCCTCAGTCCATCCTCCGGACAAGGGGTCTAGGGCGATGGATCATCTTGGAAGCAGACATTTGCTTCAGCTACCTTTACTATATGGGCACTGAATTGCATGGCCCACGTAATTAGACTGCAGTGTGACCTGTTGAAGGAGTATGCGGAGTCTCCCCCAGATTAATTTCGGCCGAGGATAAACGGACATTCTCTGCTCATATGGCCACTCTCAAGTCCGTCTCAAATACGTCCATGCGTCTACTCTCACATGCCGCCGAGGGAGCCGCTAGGGCAGCCGGGTCCAGTATTGCCATGAGGCGTCATGCCTGGCTCTGGCTTTGCGATTTTTCGGAACCTTTCAAGGCGCCCTTCGCTAATACCCCTTTTGACGGTTCGACCCTGTTCAGGAAGACCGTCCGAGATACGCTAGTCCATAGCGAGAAGGACGGGAAAACGCTGTCAGGATCCTTTTCTCCAACCCTCAAAGGACCTTCTCCAGGAACCATTGAGGGGAAAAGGTTTGGTTCCGGAAATCTCACAATCCCAGAATGCTCCAGAATCCTTCTCCCCTAGAGGCAGAGGGGGACAAGGTAGATGCCGGCACAGAGGCAGAGGGGGACCGAAGAACTTCGGGTTACGGGAACACTTTTCCGACCGACCCGCGCAGTAGCCCTGAGGGGTTGCCCAACTGATCCTCTCTGGAGGCAGTCGGGGGGGGGGGTGCATTTTTCGAGGCACTTAGCCCAGTGGGAGTCCAGCACATCAGATTGCTGGGTACTTTGAATAATATCCAGAGGCTATTCTATTCCCTTCATAAACAGTCCCCTATCCACAAGGTGCCTCCCGGACATCCCACCCGCTCAAAGGGAGGCGGCAGCTTTGGAAATAAAAAAGCTGCTAGACAAAAGAGCAATCCAGCTAGTGCCCCCAGACCAGTCCAGATCAGGCATATATTCCAGGTTCTTTTTGGTGCCAAAAAAGATGGGGGACATAAGGCCGATTCTCGACCTATCCACAATGAACCTGTCCTTTGCCAAGGAGGTTCCGGATGGTCACTTTACAATCCATCATGTCGTTCTTGCAGGAGGTAGACTGGATGTGCTTGATAGACCTCAAGGATGTGTACTACCATATTCTGATGGACAGGTGATCCAGGAGGTTCCTCCACTTTCGGCTAGGAGCCAGTCAGTACCAGTTCAGGGTCCTACCCTTCGGTCTCCCCACAGCCCCAAGGGTGTTTACCAAGGTCATGGCAGTTGTAGCTGCCCACCTGAGGCTTCAGGGCATTCAGTTCTTTCCGTACCTGGATGACTGGCTTTTCACCTTCCCCGCCAGGCATCAACTTGTACTAGCCAGAAACTCTTTTCAGTTGTCGACTCGGCTGGGTATCACAATAAACCTCAAAAAGTCTTCTCTTCAACCTGTTCAAATTATAGACTTCATAGAGGCAAGAATATATTCTCTTTAGGCCAGGATATGTTTGACCCCAGACAGACTTCACAGCCTGTCCCTTCATGTCTTGGCGCTCCTTCAGACTCCTGCACCCCCAGCGGAGTTAGTCCTGAGAGCACAAGGGTCTATGGCAGCAGCCATAAATCTGGTTCCTTGTGCACATCTGCATATTAGTGTGTCACAGTGGATGTTACAAGTTCAGTGGTCTCAACTATATCAGTCTCTAAACTTTCCGATTCCTCTAAGCAAAGTGTGCAAAGCTTCTCAGCTTCTCTCATGTGGTGGCTTCAATCCCAGGATCTGTGAGAAGGATGCCCCTTTGTTATGCCTCTGCCCCTATCCACGGTGACCACGGATGCCTCCCACTTAGGATGGGGGGGGGGCATTGCTCGGGCAGGACTGTCCAAGGCATGTGGACCCCAAGCGAGACCATTCTGCATATCAGTGTTCTAGAGATGAGAGGAGTCCTTTTAGTGTTGCAGGCCCTTCATACCTCTCTTCCTCTGGGAACTATTGCGATCCAGTCAGACAATATGTCAGTGGTCTGGTACATCAACAAACAGGAGGGAACCATGTCCTATCCTCTTTGTCAAGAGGCCATGAGAGTGTGGGAATGGGCGATCTCCACCAACTGTTTTCTGATAGCAATGCACATCCCGGGTCGGTCCAACATTTTGGCAGACAAATTGAGCAGGATTATCTTTTCGCCTTACGAGTGGTCTCTGAACCCTTATGTAGTGGAACAGATCTTCCTCAGGTGGGGTCTGCCTTGCTGCGATCTCTTCGCATCGCCGTCCAACGTGAAGTGCAGCTAGTTTTTTGCTCTGATTCCCCTGATGGGGGAAGTCCCCAGAGACTCTCTTGTCCATGCTTGGCCACCTGGTCTTCTTTATGCATATCCCCCACTTCCTCTCATGACAAAATTCTTACAGAAAACTTGTCAGTTGGGAAGCAGGGTTATCCTCATAGCCCCATTCTAGCCTCGTCAAGTTTGGTTCCCTTGCCTGCGGTCTCATCTTCTAGCTCCGCCCTGGATTTTGGATCCCATATTCCAGATCTTCTTCGTCATCCCTCGGGGATTCCTCCTCCAAATCTGGACAGCCTCAAGCTCACAGCTTGGTTGCTTCAGTTCCATTAGTTGCCAGGACTCTTGGTATCTCTTCCCCAGTTAAATCCATTTTGGTAGCAGCCCACAAGTCCTCTACCAGAAAAGCTTACAGTAGTAAATGGAAAAGTTTTTCCATTTGGGCTTCGCAGAGAAATCTGGATCCTTTTACTGCTCCAGTTCCCAGCGGTGTTAGACTTTGTCTCATATTTTCCAGCAAGGGACCAGCTCTTCCACAGTGAAAGTCCAGCTGGCAGCTGTTTCCCATTTTCACGTAGGGGAAAATTCAAGTTCTCTAGCTGCTGCCAGAATTTGCAAGACCTTTATTAAAAGTACTTTTCTTCTGAGACCTCCTATTAAAAACCCTTCCCCCTCCATGGGATTTGACATTGGTTCTTCAGGCCTTAGTTGCGCTCCCGTTCGAGCCCGCAGCATCAGTTGACTTGAAATTCTTGTCGTGGAAGACAGCCTTCCTGGTAGCTATCACTTCAGCCAGGAGAGTGTCAGAGCTTCAAGCGCTATGTATGAAACCCCCATACCTAGTTTTTAATAAGGATAGGGTGTCTCTCAGGACTAACCCGTCTTTTCTTCCTAAAGTTGCTTCAGAGTCGAACATTAATCAGTCTATTAATTTGCCTGTATTTTTCCCTAATTTTCAAAATAAAGGGGAATACAAACTTCATTTGCTGGATGTTCACAGGTAGTTACATTTTTACTTGCATAGGTCCAAACCCTTCCGTAAATCTGTTCAGCTCTGTTTCCTTTGCTAAACCCTTTTTAGGAAAACCAGTTCCGAAGGTGACTCTCGCTAAACGGATTTTGCTTTGTATTTTACAAGCATATAAAAAACTTGGATTACCAGAACTAGAAGGGGTTCATGCTCACTCTACCCGTTCTATGGCTACTTCTGCTGCATTCTGGTCTAGAGTTTCCCTGGATGATATTTGTTCAGCAGCTACCTGGGCCTCCTCTCACACTTTTTTATTACTCATTGTAAGCTAGATATGGTGTCTAGAGGAAGGGCTTCCTTTGGCTCTGCAGTGCTCCGGAGTATCCTTCCTTAAGGGCCTCCCGAGATTTCAGGTAGCTGGCAACTCTGTCCCACAGGTTGATGATCAAATGAAGTTAACTACTTCAGATAAAGAAGTTATGTACTCACCATAACGTTCCATCTGAGTAGTTAGACTTAATTTGTCAGCAACCTTCCCCCCCTCCTTCCTTCCCCCTGAACATGGTGGTTATTTCTCTGTTTGGGCTCGATGTCCTGAGTTTGATAAGCCTGGTGTATGTGTTTGGGTCAGGTTTTTGGTGTCTTAGGTTGTTGTGTGTCACGTAATGGGTGGCAAATTCGATCTGAGGATTGGAAGGAGGTTGCAGTGTAGTATGGGTAAGGGGGGAACTTGGAGCTTGGATCTTTAGCTTGGTAAGCTGCCGGCTTGGATCCGTATCGGATCCGTAACCCACAGGTTGCTAACAAATTAAGTCTAACTACTCGGATTGAACGTTATGGTGAGTACATAACTTCTTTTTCTCATCTGCTCTTCCTGTTCGACCCTAGAAAACTGAAAGGGTTCTTCTGTTTGTGAATGTGAAGGATTGTCCTGGCCTTGCCAGGTGATTGAAGCTTCTCACTCTGACAGGCATTGGGAGGAGTTCTGAGCTTTGATAAACTGCCAGAGGAGAGTTGCAGGGCACTACTACCCATATGCCAGTAAGGCAGTGTGCTTTGCGAACATCTGTTGTTACAGATAAGAGGAACTTGTGCAACTGTACTTTCCTGTAGCCACACACAAAAAATATTCATGCTGAAAGCTTGTTTTCTTCCAAAATTCTCAAGTTCCATAATAGTTTTAGGTGGATTACAAATACATGCCAGCATATTTATCTTCCCCAACAGTAACGCCTTACTGACACAAATCTAAGATTGTCTTCTTTTTTCCCCCTCTTCTATCATTCCTGGAGCTGCTGTAGCAGTCAGTATTATTCCCCTTTTCCTTCATCCCTGTTATTCTGCGGAAATCCTTTTGTCAAATTCACATGCTCAATTTTATCCAGATGTGATTTTTCTGTACAGAAAAGCCCATTTACTTTCTGTGATAATATGGACTGATAGCCATTATGACAGAAAGATATTCCTACCTATTATACATAACAGTTTTTGTATGTTTATTTCCAGCTTACATGCACTCACTAATGTTTGGCAGGATGAACTCTTAATGGAGTTGTTTCTCTATCTCCATTTGAACTGATATCACTTTTTCTTGAGAAAAAAAAATTACTTCAGTGCACTTGAACAAAAACCTAAATACATTTTCAGAATCCCTCACCTCCTTTAATTTACAACAAACACACAAAACTATGTACACTTTCAAATAATGTTTACCCCTCCAGATAGGAGCAGTTGACCCAAATTGAGAACTGCACCCACAGGCATTACCTGCTCTAAAATTAAGGTTACCCATGCTAAAGCATATATGGGAACCTGTGTTCCCACTTAATTGCTTGTTGTCATCTCTTTATATCTGTATTCCCCTTCCAGGTGTAAGTTAATGATCTTCATCACTTGTGATGTACGTCTAAAGAAGAAACAAAATGCGTTAGCCCGACATGTTATACATAATCCAACACACAAACTTTGCTTCATGGCAATCCAACTTGTCACAGATAATTTGAGGGGAGGGAATATATATCCAATTGCATTAAGTACATGGAAATGCGATGGAGAGCCAGGTTACAAGCAGACAAAGAGCCTGGCCTTAATGGTGTGTTCCCTTTCAAGCTGGCACTAAGAAGACTGAGACTGATGAGATAAGATTTTTTGATTGGTGATTACCCTTTAAAAGGCTCCAAAGGAACAGGAAACAGGATCTAAAGAAGGCTGATTAAGTTGAAAGCGCTTGTCTGTTCTTTTGTTTTAGATTTCTTGGATTTACTTGCAAGTTTTTACTTTGTTATCCTTGGGACTTAAACTTTGAGCTTGGATTTTAGTTTTTTAAAGAGTTTGATTTTAATAGTTTTGCCTGGTAACAAGACCTTTTTTATCGTAAGCTGTTATTCTCAAAAATGTGCTTTAGGGAAAGGCTCTCCTTTAGCCCAACTAACATACGCAAGATTGTTTAGGGAGTTATCCTTAATGTCCAACAAAGGGATGGCTACAGTAGAACTAGATGCAGTTACTAAAATTCTTCTAAAACACACCAAGTATTGAATGCCTGCTTAATAGACTTATTCTATTGTTACAAACTTTCAGCAGAATTCTTTACTCTTTAAAGGAGTTCAGTCTTTTAATAATAGTGGCAATAAATGAGCTAGACTGCTTTGGCTGTGTGCTGTTTTTGAATGCTTGATTGCAGTTTCTTAAGTTGAAGTTGGATACAGAAAAGCCTTTTTGTCTGCAGCTTTATGGCAATGATCTATGATGGACTATAGGCAAATATACAGTAATGATCACATAGTACATCATTTTTCAGAGTGCTTGTACATTCATTTAGTCTATTAATTATTATAAAAGCCTGTTGTCTGGTTATTTGAAAATTATCCACTTTCTTGGATTTTATGCTGTGTATTTTCTCATCATCTTCCTCCTTGCCAGATCAATCAGACAGATGAGACAGAAGCAAAGGGGCAGAGCAATCTCTTATTGTATGGGGGCACTGCTCTTTTAGATTCAGAGGAAAACAATTTTAAGCATTTACAGCAAATTCCTGATACTCTGTTTTACTCGCAGACATTTTACCGAAGTTCTGTGTTAATCTGTGGAAGAACAGCAAACTGCTTAATGTCCATTGCTGTTACAGTAGTAAACATTTTAAGTTTAGCAGTGACAGATGTGTCTTGCCTGTCTTTCAGAATACTTAAGAATTTCAGAATTGGTGGCTTGGGTTTAGAATGCAGAAGTTACTAGATGCATTAAACTGTACATATATGCCCAAGTTCTTTTGTTTTTACAGTATTGTATTGACTGCTTCCCAATTGACATGCCTTTGCATCTTTTTTGAACTGTGCCATCAAAAGACTATAATAGCGTCTGGCCTACAGGTATCGTGATGCAGGACCTGTAGTAGAAGTATACAGACACATGTTTTGCTTGGTAACCATTTCCTTGTTTGTTCCTTTGTTTTTCTTCAGAGTTTGACATTATTTTTTTTTATTTACAAAGGTATATACACAGGTTGCCAGACAGGGCAGGTAGATAACATTGTGCTAATTCTAATTGTAATGAAGGCCATTACCTGCCTTGATCTTCTGCACCTAGTATTTTTAAAGATGGAGGGTGGGGGTTAAAGGGGTGTCGGCCCCACAGGCAGACAGAAATAAAAGAAAGAAATCATACAGATAATCTGGCTTTCGTGCCTGTTAAAATGCTACTGCAGCTGTCAAACTATGCTTCTCCTGCATTATTTTGACAAGTGTGGCGAAAGTGGACAAAGATCCAGTGTTCTGCATTGTCACACAAAGATCTTCTGTGTTAATTGCAGTATTTTACATTGTTCTTTTCTTTTTTTAACTGCAGCTGAAGCTTCTTGAAGTACTTGTTCCATCTGGCTTTGATATCCCCAGGAGTCTTGAGCAGATTGTGGCTGGACATCCCTTATGAATGGTGTCTGCAGAATATCTTTATATTTCTGTCACTGCTTTGCAGCCTGATAGAGCTTTTTTGTTTTATCTGTTTGAGTCACTTCCCAGAAGTTGGTAGAGTGTCTCTGCATTTTACTATTGTTGCTGCTCTTTTGGTATCTGTGTTAGGTAACCAGTATTCCTTCTTAGCCTGATCTGTCTATACTGTCCTCTACTTCTTCCTGCACTCCTCCTTTGTTTTGATAACTTCATGGTCTTATGCATGCCACCACCAACTTTCCCTCTGTACCTTTTTTCTATACCTGGCTCAAACTCATCTCTTCTGTCATCTTGCCGCATGTTGTCGTCAGATATAGTCTCCTCTTTCTGAGGTGTTAGAGCTGTGGCTTTTTCCTTGATCTCCTCTGCTATTGGTCCAGTTAACTTCCACTTTTTCACTCAAGTTTCTGTTTATCTTAGAGCCTTCTCTGACCAGTGCTTACTGCTGATTGTGGCCATTGGTTTTTGGTAGGGGCTGACTGTTTCACCAAGAATGATTTTTGCAAACTCCAGTTTGACCCCAGTGCCCTTTATTTTCTAGGAGGAAGTCTACCCGAGTTGCATGCTGCCTACTCTTGTGTAGGATCTTGTGACTGCAAACCATCTGCTGGCCACCGTTAATCCATTTATCTGATAAAAGTCCCGAAAGTCCTTACATTTTTATTCCTGTTGCCCCAGCCACGTAGATCCAAGCAATCCCCCTATTATGTTTGTTTGAGCCACTATGAATGTTGAGGTCCCCTATTGTCAAGACCCACTCATTTTGTTGTGCTTTATTGAGGAGGTCCTCCAACTGCATGATGAATGTCCCCTTTTCACCACCATAGTAGCCCTGTTTTTGATGCACACATAACCGGCCGCCTAGGGCGTTGCTGTATCATGGGTGCTTCTCCTGTATTTGTTTTTTTTTTTTTTTGTAGTAAAGAAATAGTTTCTTTAAAATGTATTGAATGAATAAGGGGAAGAATGAAGAGTAAGACAAGCTGTGAGAAAAAAGGAATAAAAAAAGTAATCTGGATGGTATACATAGACCAGAATGGGTGCACCGAGTGGTGTGTGGAGGTGTGCTGTGGAGCCTTTTTGCCTAGGGCACCAGTTGACCAAAGGCTATCCCTGAGTGCAAGGCTAAGATAAGGACTGCTTTATCTGTATACTGGTGCCCGATTGCTGTGAGTCTGCCACTGACAGTGCAGTCTTTAGAAGAGTATCTGTCACCACAATTCACACACCATTACTAGTCAATCCCCCCCTGAGTAGCAAAGTCAATATTCTAGGCCAAGAGACTTCCTGCACTGCCATTCCACATGGTCTACTTGATGCACAGAATATCCAGTCTCCTCCTCAGTCATGTCGTCCACTTCCAAGCTGCACTCCTTCAGTGAATCTGTTTTCAATATAACAATTCTTAGTTTGTATTCAGCAGAATGATTGGTTTTACATCTAGCTTTCACTCAACAGAGCTATCCCAGGTAAACCAGTCTGGATAGCAGGATACCAGCCAGTTGCTTACTGAAAAGGGCTCCTGGACTTTCTGATGGATATGTATTGGCATGTATGAGTGCATAGACCCATCCCTCCACTGGCTTAGATCCCCAGTGTAGGTCAGAGTAAGCCATATTCTCAATCCACTTATTTAACGCCAGCATGTACCAGGCTGGTGACATCAGCTAATATGACCATATCACCTAGAGCCGTTTTTACACCATCCAGTGGCTAACCTTTATGAGGCATGCAGTCTGTAGGTTATTCTACTAGCTAGGTGATACTGCACACCACAGTTGATGCCTAAAGGTGTTGGTCCACATAACTTTTTCCAGATAAGCACCACCTAGAGAGCTGCTGCCAACAACTCTCCATCGTTTTTGGGTGCACTCTGTTAGAAGGCCTCTTAAGTTTAACTGGGAGTGCTTGATTGATAACACCCAGCATATTTTTTGGAGATGGGAAGAACACCATGATTAGACAAAAGAACATGGAAACTTTACACTGATAGTAACCAGATGTCAGGATTGAACTCTGGACTTTGGTGCTTATGAGGCATATATCTTTACTGTTATGCCATCATGTCAAAGGCACACATCCATTTTTCTAATCATTCTAAATTATATGGCCTAGATGTAGAATGAGATTTACTTTGGCTGTCTGTTAGAACATATTTTAGACCACTTGCTTACTTTTGGAGGTTGAGGGGACACTGTTGGTACTTTGCCGCACTTGTGTATAATATTTTGCAGCATTGGTTTTTAATCGGCATAGTACACATGCATGCGATATACTCACCATGGTATTAAATATTTGTCCAGGACCAACTTGCATATTTTTCCATTGCTGGTGTGTTTTTTAATATTCCAAAGCATTGTATTAATGTTTCTTTATTGCTCTGTTGTCTTCTAGTTGGTGCATTTGTACCAGCTACAATTACAAATGTAGTTCTTTACATATAATTGGTTTAGGCTTTTATGGCTTTTTCCTGAAAAGCATTTGGAAGCCTCAGTAAGAGGCTATACTAACAAAAAAGTGGGGGATATTATACTGTCACAAAGCAGGGCTCCCTCTGGTTGTCATGACTTAAAACTGTGCCAAATGCCATTAGGGGCATGTGGCTGCTAGGAAACAGGCTTGAAGACATATCTGTATGTGGCTAGTACTACATCAGTGTTGTTCTTGCAGCATTGACATTATTATTCAAACATCTGTGGTTGAGTGTGTATGTGCAGAATGCTATTTTTAAATATTTCATATGTGTACTCTGTATGTATGTGCATACCTGCTTGTGATGCTTGTGAGGAGGGATTTGCATACTTAAAAAAATAAACTGTCCTAACTGTGCTTTTTTAAATGCCACGATAGATCATGCCTTAAATTTCTGCATGTGCAGAATTTTGTTTTATGCTATATGCATGATAGAAATTTAAGACCAGCAGTAAAAGTATTGCATTGCAGATCCAGTTTGTGTATATATTTTATCAAAGGATAATCCCTGAAGTGGATTAGTCTTTTATGACCAAGTGATTGATGAAGACAATTTTAAAATACATTTATTGCCATTTCCTTTATTTTCAGATATCTGGGGCACAATGAGCTCATTTCTGTGCCTTCACTTGGACCTCTCTCTTCAAGTATCACTGTACTTAAACTGTAAGTATTCATGTTTTGATTTTTCAGACCATTAGTAACTAGATGTAGTCATAAGAAAATTGTATGGATTTTCTGTTGTGGCTTGGAAGTTGGTTGTAACCTCTTAACTCTAATTACAGAGTAGTGCAGTGTTTTTTAGGACATTGAGTTAATCTGGAGCATGTAAAGGCTGCATGGGAAAAAAAATTATTGCTGGTTGCATGAAATGGCTGCTTTCACCACTCATTCATCTCTGACTGTTTAGTATAAAAAGTGTTATTGTGAACTGTTTTTCATTCATTCAGATGTTTGGTAAACTAGGCAAAACCTCCAGAGTTATTGAAATGAGAGGTATGGCTGTAGTCGTGCATATATTGTAAAAGAAAGGTGTCTGTAATGTTGCAAGAGGAAACGAAGTAATATATGTAATGTTAGACTGCAGATATTTTAACAGCTGTTTTTCTTGGCTGTTGCTGAATTTTTACGTGGTGTTAGGATATGTTGCTCTCCTACTTCCCACAGCACAGATTTCCCAGGGCTCACCACAGCATACACTGTAGGTCAGGGCCATTCCTGGGTATGGTTGTTCCAAGTGTTAGCAACTAGGTGGCAACACTTGTGCAGAAGGGGTGATGGTTGTAGAGGACTAGGTTTATCAGCTGCTTTAAGTGTTACTTTTACAGACACACAGTAGTGTGTGTGGTGTCAGTGTTTGCTTCAACTTCTGTTAGGTAGATTCCTGGTGTGGTTTCTTCTACCTGTGATGTGAGTTACGCGGGCATCCTTCACATTTCTTAGCCTTCCTCTTACATTTGAACAGCAGTTTGATGCTCCTTTACTCTCTTTCCCCGTCTCACACTAATGATGCCGATCTGTTTTCAGATTTTTTCCCCAGACCGCTGAATGTCCAGAAGTTGTCATCCACTATCAAGTGATTTTATCTAAGTAAAACAAAACACAGTGTGTGGAAGCATTGGCACACACAAACGTCCAACAAAACTTTTAGTTCAGACACTTTTAATAAAATACTTGCAAGTCGGTAAGTGCTTTCACCAAGTAGACATTGGCTTCATCAGACCGTAATGCTAGTAAAACACACAGACATACACATTATAAAGTCATCTGATCAATTAAAACAGTTTGAATTCACCAATAACGCATCCTATATTAGTATTCATTTGCATACATCAGTTACCTTTCAGATGAAATCATATATTAAAGGAATAACTCCCTTTCAGTGTACAAACAGCAATCCTAAAACCATGAAATATTAAAACTAAACACAGTACCCGAAAAGTTGAACTATACCAACTGGCAAAACATATTCTATCTAGGTAGACCCCCTCTTATCAAGTATTGGTTTAATAGAGACCGTACTATTCAGGCCTGATCTTTTATCAGCTCTCAGCTTAAGGATCCATCTAAGTTCCGCCTTACTAGTCCTATTTTCATTGTTCCCCATCCTAGCACCCACTTGATTCGTTTGTATAACTTTAAACCTAAAATGATGAACTCTATTACTAGCTGCCACATCTCTAGCAAGTGCATTAGTTCTGTTTCTTGCTCTTATACTATATGAATGTTCCCTTATGCACTCTTTAAGGGTCCGATCTGTCTTCTCAACTTAGAATTTTTTACAGCACTCACAATGTGGTAAATATACCAAATGCTTAGTAGTGCAGGTTGCCCTTACACTAAATGTATATCTCCTGTTAAAGTCAGGGTGCATAAAAGTAGCATCACTATCTTATCAAACCACAGAAGTTACACGAACTACAGGGATATGTTCCATATTGTCTATCACATACTGTCTTGCCTTTATCTGGATAGCATAGCATCATTTTGAGCGACTTACAGTTCCTAAATCCAAACATAGGAGTATCCCCTACCACTCTACTGATCTTATCATCCATCATCAAAAGATGCCAATTATTCTGAAATACTTTCTTAACAGCATCAATATTGCTTGTATAGGCCATTGAAACTTTAACCTTACCCATAGAGTCATCAGGCTTTTCAGTCCCTCTTATAACTACAGCTGAGTTTTGAAGGGAAGAAAAATACGGCTTAGCTCGCTCATCTCTCATAGCTAACATCTGACAAAATGGGATCCACCTCACTATCCCTATAGCCTCTGTGTCTCCGGGACTATCTAAGCATCTCGCGACCACCCGTATAGTCCAAATCAACATTATGTAGCCGAGAAACTCTCATACCTTGACCTTTTATTATGTTATTAAACACCCTTCCAGGGTGCATACTCTTCCTATGGAGAATTGAATTTCTATAACACTCCTTCCTAAACAAACTAGTAGTCAATGTATGGTCTGAACACTTATTTATTAATACATCAAGGAACTCCATTGACTTGTATGACCATTTATATGTGAATCTCAGAAAAACATTCATGCAATTTCAAAACCGTTCAAGATCTTCTGAGGTCCCTCCCCATAACAGGAAGACGTCATCAACAAAACAACGGTAAAAAAGCACATTCTGCAAATATAATTCCATTCTAAATACCTCCTCCAACTCCCATTGTGCCATTACGGCATTAGCGTAACTGTTCGCACAGCATGTCCCCATTGCCACACCATGCTTCTGTTTATTGTAGCAGTTATCAAGCACAAATATATTATTAAGTACCACATTCCTAAAGTCGCATATCAACTCCACAAGTCTATGTTTATACTCACTCTGATTAATCAAGTACCTACGTAGATATTCAACCCCTTCAATGTTCGGTATAGTTGTAAACAAAGATACCACATCTAAAGTGACTAACATATAATCACACATTCTATCATATCTTTCCATAAATCCATATAGGTCCTGTAGAAAGTGTTTAGTATCCCTCAGTACAGTATCGAACTTATCCAGAATGGGCCTAACATGCCTTTCAATGAAGACAGAAAAAGGCTCAGTAGCCCATCCTTTCCCAGCTACTATAGGCCTAAAAGGGGGTATCCTGGAATCGTTATGCACCTTGGGCTGTCCTTGAAACATAGGTGTGACAGGATTCGACCGTGAGATATTGTGCTAGTTCCATCGTAATGTAAAAACTTAGCATATAGTCATTCACCATATAGCGCATTTCTCATCAGATTTTCTATACAATTAATATCTACCTTTCATCCCTCAACATATTAATAGAATCAAAGTAAAAACTTCTATCCATAACAACTGTCATGCCGCCCTTATCTGCTGGGCATATTACTGTAGAAGTATCATTCCATATTGTGTTAAATGCCTCCTCCTCATTCCTAGTCATATTAAAAAAATTTTTGCCAGTTGGTTTAGTATCAAGCGACCTATATAAACCTTGTTTACAGACTTTACAAAAGGCCTCTAAAATTGGATGGTTCATTGGTACCATGTTGCTAAACTTTTTAAAACCACATTGTTTTAAATTTACACTACTGTTGTCATACATTAGTTTCAGCATTGCATTTTTTGCAAATATCCTCAGGTCGGTAATGGAATCTGATATATTCACTGCATGAGCAGGAATAAATGACATATACATACCCAACACCCAGTCTCAGTTTTAGTTAGTGGCCTCTTTGAGATGTTTAAAACTAATGATTGTGTGGTTCCCACATCTTCTTGATAGTTGGATAACTCATGGCTCCCATTGGGCCCTTCCTCTTATTTTTCCCACGACACCTCGAGCTACTCATGGATCTGTCCCTCTTCTGTCGAATTGGAGAAGGTGGTCGGGCAAACCCTTGATGTGATGGGTCTGTCTGCTCTTTTTGTCTCACGACCACTTCCTGTGTCTTATTCATTATATCCACATTGTTGCCCTGTTCACACTGTATGTAAATTCCTCACGTTGTCTCCGGATGAAGGGATATTCATCCCCTCCTCAGTTACAGGTGATGTTCTAGGCCCAGCGGCATAATTTCCAGAAGGTGCCTTAATTACATCTGTCTGAGGCATTTCTCAAGTGGCCCTACGATCTTCATTAGGCCATGAAAAAATGTGTCCCTGTTTAAAGTCTGACAAATCTCTATCCAGTCTCTTTTCCTTTTGGCTAACCAGCCTTCTATCGTACATTGATACACTATCAACGACCCCTCCAATAGCCTTATCAGTGATTGCTGATGGATATGAAGCATATAATGCTTCCTGCTGCTCACCTGTGGCGGCTATCAAGTTGTCTTCCTCCGGTTTAAAAACTCATTCATTAGACTCCTATATCCAAAACTGGTTTCTAAGTTCAGAGAGTTATATTTCTGCAGCAGCATTATGATTAATTCAGCAGCAAAGCCAGGTGTGTGTGTGTGTGTGTGTGTGTGTGTGTGTGTGTGTGTGTGTGTGTGTGTGTGTGTGTGTGTAGAGAAATGCTCCTAGTTAGAGGTGGCAGGTTAGTTAACTTAATCGTGGTCAAACCCTGCATCTTGGCTACAGGAGACAAGGGCCTTAATCCTTTTACATCAACTACCAGACCCTACAGTTATCTTTAGAGTTGGTTGAAGTGTCCTGACATGGGTACTTTCGTCATTATTGGTTCATCCATTTTGTTTCACTGCTTAAAGGAAAAAATGTTCAAAACTACAGATTTTAAATGCTCTCCAACAAATGCTGCTGTTTTAAACAAGAAATATGTTTAAAACAATCAGGAAATTGTACCAAACATATGCCCTAAAATGTTTGGGGGGGGGGGTCCATGGTTTGGGAATGGCCCAGGGACCAAGCTACACTCAATCTGCCAATGATCACCTGCATTTTCAATACTTACGTGCTTCAAGAGAAGAGATGGTTTCTGTTGCTCAAGCTAAATGTGTTTTCAATATGCAACTGTTTTGTTCAGCAAGTGGCCATCAGTGCTTGTGCTATAAAATTTGAAAGCAGTGTTAGCAGTGCAACAGGTAGCATACACGCTTTTAGTGAAGAAGGCTGGGGGTTCTACTCTTACACCAAGAAGATGGACTTCTAACACTGTTGTGCACTTTAAGGTAGGTCCTGCACTCCTTTGGATGGGATGTTAAACTAAGGTCCCATCTTTCTGTGTTGATGGGAAGTGCTATGAGATCATTTACATGTACCTCGGCTATTGAAAATAGAGTAGAGTGGGGAGTTTCCTTGATGCCCTGCTAAATGTCCCTAGCAGTATTAATACTGCAATGGGTCACTCCTGAGAACAGGCTACTAGTGAGACCAACCTGGTCAACAAAGTATAAACAAATTAAAAGTTTTAAATTAAAACCACACCTCTTCAGTCCCTGAGAATGTCCTGTTTACACAACTCAATTGCCAGAAAGCATTAGCTTTTCAGACTTTTGTGGACTTTGTTAGTGACTGCAACCTATTACATATATTTTGATAAACTGTTAAGGCCAATCACAACACTAGGAGTGGGGTGTTCTCCTCTTGTGCAGCATATTGATTGCCCAGTGTGTTTTTGTAATTTTTCTCCATGAGTCCCCATGAATCTGCGATATACGCTGTGTCTCCCAAACCAGTGGCACTAATGCCTAGCCTGTGTGCCAAGAGAAGATAGCTTTGAGACTGAGCTGCATATCACATCATCTCTGCTGGGGTGTCCAGTGTTTCAGTTTACTCCTTGAGAAAAAAAATCTCTCCTCATATTCCAGAACTGGGATATTCCTGTACAGGGTCATGTATATGACCCCCTTTTGAAAACTGTGTTACTGTGTAAGTATAAGATGGGCGAGTGGAGTTTTGGTTTGTTTTGGAGGCTCTAAGTAATGTATTTTTGAGTAAAGTGTACTTTTTCCTACCAGTTCTGCAAAGGGAGTCAGAGGGTTTAATGATAAAGTATGGTTATGAGATAGCTTTGATGCCTGCTCGGGGCTACTAAATATATGATGTGCCCCACTATTATACTCTGAAGTCAGTTGTGTAGCGTTAGTAGCCACTTGCATAATCAACACTAGTTCCATACTTAAATTGAGTTAATAATTCTGCAGACTGTGTCAGAAGCTTAGAAAAAAAATCAGGACAGGCTGTGATAGTATATTGCAGTAACTTATAACTATTAATTAGTTGGTGATAATTTAACTGAAACGTGATGTTTAAAGGTACATTAATGTGATAACATTTAGTTTTGAAAATATCTACAGTAATACAGACTCTGAAAGCTGTGTATAGAAATTTGAAAAGTTGTAAGACTCGTTAGTAATGTAATGGAGAATTTTTGGGCTGGTAGAAGCATCAGGTAGGAATTTGACAAGAGTGCAGAACAATATTGTGATTGTTCAGAATTGTGCATATTGGTAACTGCTTTGTTTACTGGGGTAAATCAGTGATCACAGATAACCTGGGTTGGGCAAGGTCTGCGTTTGGTTATGTACATAGTAATGGAAGATATGCATTTACAATAAGGTTAACATAAATGAAACAGTCTGCGATAAACATAAAACTTAGCATATGAAATAGTCAGACCGTGCATAAATAATTTAAAAAAGTAACACAGTATGTATATGCACATATTTACAAAAAAAGGTGAATACTAGGACAGTTGAAAGATTTTAAACACACTGGAGTAGTAAGGTGTAACACTGATGCAAAACAGATTTCCTCAAAATGTGACTCCCATACAAAAATAGATTTCAACACATGAGCATTTAAGTGCAAAATCGATTTTCTCTGTTATGCAGTGCTAGGGTTTTGAGTAAGTGATAGCTGTGTGGTACTGGAACTGTTGGCTAATTATCATATCACACAAAGCAGCAAGGTGCTTTACTAGTGTGGTTTTTATTACTTATTTGCAGACTGACTGCATCAAGAATAACCTGCAGTCGCCTTGGTCTGCCTGTATTTTTAAGAGCCTTTCTAATTTCTCATGAGTTTTATGTTGCCAACCTAGATTAGTTGTTTTTTGCTTCTACAGACTATACCAGTTTAACAACTAAAAAGTTTCCATCTTTATAGTTCTAGTTCCTAGCTATCTACAAATGCATTTTCTGAAACCTTAATTTTTCAAAAGTAGAGTGTTTGCATACATCTTCATAGAAGAGAATGCTCTTTTCTTGAAAATGTTAAGTTACTGTAAAAAAAAAAAAAAAAAAAAAAAACTTGAAAAATCCACCACCCAAATGTGGAAGTATACATCCTGCATTAATTATGGCTTACATGTAGCATGTAATTACATTGTTGGTAGGTAGACACTGATTAGTGTTGATTGTAATGCCTACGTCCAAAAATGCCTACCACATAGATTTTTGACAGTGTTAAATTAAACAAGTTTGAAATTGCCTAAATTACATTATAGCTGCGTAATTATTACAGCTGACCCAAATTATACTCATCCACCAAATGTAATTACATGCTGCCCACAAGTTGTAATGGTTTTGAATTGTATTATTTGTATGCTTTCTCTGACATTTTTTTTGTACTTTGTACTATGCATGCTTAGTTGGGAAACATTGTTCTCATTTGAATATTTTTTAAAATTGTTATTTACATTTGTTTCTGTTTTTCTATGTGGAGCTTTTCTCCTCAGGTCTCTGCTGAAAAAGGGCTATTGCCCAGTCAGACTAACCCGGTCAACAAATGTCAAATAAATAAATAGCACATCTTCTGCTGTCTCGTATTATTTATTCATTCAACAAAGCTTCCACATTCAGTTGGATATTTTAAAGGTATTTTTTTTAAATGGCACTTGTTAAAGAAAACTTTGTGTTTCAAGAAGATTGTTCAGTTTTGTTGAACAAATGCAAAGTTTTGAGAAAAAAATTAGCTGTGCTGTATAATGAGCATTTGATTGCACATGTATGCTGTTGTACTTTTGGCTTTTATAGTTGTGTGTGGTCTTGCTTTTTTAAGTGAAAAGTAGTTAACACAAATTCAGGATAGGCTTTAGTCTTATAAATCTGTTGGTCTCTTTTAGCTCTCCTTGCACTTCTCGACTGGCCTAGAGATAACTGCTCTGCCATCTTGTTTTGCTGTTAAATTCCCTGTTGTGCTTGGTTTCCTATATTGTAATATGGAGACTTATCACTGTGTTGCTGTAACCATTTTATGTGTTCAAGGAACACTATGTATGACGTTTGAGATGTAAGTTTTCTGAAATCCGAACACATGATTTTATGTGCAGTTCTTGGACTTTAAGTACCCACGTAAACTATCTCAAATCAGAAGGACAGCAGGGTTGCATGTACTGATACCTTATTCTCCAAGCAAGAGTGCTCACTTGAGCTTTTCACCATTAAAAAGAGAGTCCTGGGATGTAATTGGCTGATTTTAGACTGCAGGCAGTAGTCGAGACACTTCAGATAAAGTACAGACTTGAGAAAAATGTGAAGTAAGTGACATCGTCAATGGGTAAATGCAGAAAATGTTCTTACATGGGCAGTAAACCTGAAAGAATACAGTGATAGGCTTCACTATTGCTAGCTGTGCACTTGGCACTTCTGAGATGGCATGGTGATAAGAGTTTAAGGATCACCTGGCAACTCATTATAGATTACATTTGTATGGTTTCATATGGTAAACGGCATACTCTTATTAGAAGGGGAAGCACCTTTGTCTTTAACAAGAAAGTAGGTTCTGTTGTTGGGTGCTGTACGTCTGCACATGGAGGCGTTTTATGGTGTTTTTTGATTTAATAGATTGTTGAAATTATAAATGTTCTCTGTAAAGTAAATAAAACTCGTCTTATTTTGGAGCATAATAGACAATCCATGTGCTACATTTTTAAATACACAGCCTGTTTCACCTTAAAGAATCTGTATGCCACCACTAAAGATTGTTCCTTTCCTTCGTTGTGTTTTGATTAATCTTACTTGCCATACACTTTTTTTTTGTTTCGTTTTTAGAAACATAGACATAACCTGTACCTTGGCAGATGCACAGTGTTAGGTTTGCTGCTAATGTTTCAGACTTGCCATGGATCTGTGTCTGGAGGCAAAGCTGCGGTCATTTCATTGTCTCCAAAGATTTGTTTTTGTTTTCCCTTTTTCTGGTTGGTGGTCTGTTGCGTGCAGAAAGGCTGACATGGGTGTGGGACTTAAATGCACATCTGTCTGTCATAGACTTGGCATTGTTAAAGCCCATCAGCATGAATGCTTGTGTGTTGAGTTCAAGTTTGCTCACCTGTGTTTACTTTATTGGAAATGCAGAACCGTCGTCAGTATGAAGAGAACTTGGCAAGACAGTGTGATTTAATAACAATATTGATACAGTATTCCAGTGTGAGTTTTTTTTTCTGGCAATTCCTTGATTTGTAGGTACTAGGTAGCTACAAAGTGCTATGTTTTCATTTAATGTTAACTGTTTAATAGGTGTACTCTCTTTTTGTATACTTGTCATTTTCATTTAACATTTTACTGCTGATCTTGTGAATTTAAACTTTCTTGCATATTCAAACGACTGTATGTGTGGCTATTTTTTTGCGAACTGTTCACTGTCATTGAGGGCCTAGATTTTAACCTTCAAGAGAACAAATGGTCAGTCATTTGAAATGCAAAGGTGTCATTAACAGGATGGTAGAGTTTGTTTCATATAGCAATAAAGTGTCCCTGTGGAACTCGGATTTTTTTTTTTTTTTTAGCGTCATATGGATAATGCATATTTTGCCTGTAGTTTGCAATGGTAGTATATATATATATATATATATATATATATATATATATATATATATATATATATATATATATATATATTCAGTGTATCAGCTCACACTACCAGAGTAGTCTGTGTAGTCATTGTGTCAGTTCACACTACCAACCAACAATGTGTGCGTCAGGTTTTCATTCAGATTTGAAAAGTTGTAGCCAATGTAATGCAGAGTTCAAAGAACTATATACTGCCCTTCCAAACATCTCAACTTTTAAAGCAAGAAATCTGGATAAAACAAAAATAACAGGGAGCAAAGGACCAAAATAAGGCAATTTTTAAGCATTGCTCTTATAAACTTAGAAAGTTGTCAGGATAACACCTTTTGCATTAGCATGCATTTTCTGAAGGGTTTTAAGTCTGAAACTAAAAAAGTCTGGCATTATTTAATAACTTTAACCCTTAATGATTTTCCAGAAAACCTTAAATTTTATGAGGGAACAGACCAGAATATGAGACCAACATCTTGATATTCTGCGAAAACTTAGACAATTGTGAGGTATGCTCTCATCTGTGTACATATGAATTTACTACTGTCCTCTTTAATTTCCATTAAAGATCTGATTAATAGAGTCAGAAAATGTAAGCTCTTGTGCAGCCTTACGCAATAAGAATTTATGAAGTCAGACATTCTTTTGAAACCTTGACACCCCCATTTACAAGTTGAATAAAACAAATGACAGCCTTCCATGGGCTTACTTAGTGGTTTATATAGGTATTTTCAGTTTTGTACTGCTTGCAGTCTGTTGTCACCCCCCCCACACCATACATTGTGCATAAAGTAGATTGTCTCCTGGTATGGTATGTGCAAGTAAAGGTAAGTGTAGCCTGGGTTCTTTGTGAATGCAAAGGCATAACCAAACTATTGTACCTCAGTTGATCTTCACTTTTCCTGTTTAAACTGTCTTTGCCCTCTTGAGCACTGCATTCAGGCACTGATAGGATCACATCATTATGGGAATTTCTCCAGTGAGTGATCTTATCCTCTGGGGCTGCTGCAATATTAATCAGATTAACTGTATTGGATTACACTTCAGGACACAATGATATTAAGTCGTCCCCAACCCCCAAATAAATATGAAATCTATCTTATTTTGGCAGCTGCCTTACCTTTATTATTAACAACCCCAGGACTTATCAGCACCATGACTTTGCTGCATTCTGCACACAGCTTGGCTTATAGTCGTATGTAGAAGTAGTTTAAAGCATGAGTTTTCATTCCATTTGCAGTGTATCAAATTTTGAGACACTCCCTCATGCCTGTGAAAGGCAGGCCTGAACTAAAATGTTTGGCTTCTGTCCTGCCATTCCATTAAACGGAGGTAAATATGCAAAGGAGAATGACATTGCATTGCGTTGCATCTGAATTCACAGGTTGCTTTCTTCAGAGCTCTCTTGCTTTTTGTTTATTCTTGGCACATTTTCTGTTCATGCACCTGGGATCCTTTTTAGTCTGTATTTTGCACAGAATTGTTTACTACTGAAATGTACATCTACCTGATGAAGGTAGTTTATTCTTGGCACGTTTTCTGTTCATGCACCTGGGATCCTTTTTAGTCTGTATTGTGCACAGAATTGTTTACTACTGAAATTTAAATTTACCTGATGAAGGTAGTTTATAACGGTTGTGTTAAACTGAAATTTATTTTTTTTATTAGTTACTTCCACTTTGTTAACCGAGATGGTGCAATTGGACTGGGTGCCTCTTTTTAGCAGAGCTTGGGGGAGAAAAGCTCCCAAAGAAATTTAACATCAAAAGCTCCCAACGAAATTTAACATCATATTTCAAGTTACAATCACATTCAGAAAGAATTGCTTTTCTGAGTGTTTTCAATAAAACCTGTCATGGAAATGCAGTTAACCATTTAGAGTGTAGTTAAGAGGTGCTGCTCCTCATAAATGCATTTTAAGATAACTGATGTATTCTGCTATTAAGGCCCTGCTTGCTAAACCTCAACAGATTGCTCACTCTCCTTTGATGCTGGAAGATTAGAATACCTTGGGTTCTTTCCTATACCAGATGCTTGGATTCCTTTTCCAGAAATGACACTGGAGTGCAGCATGAGGAGGGGGGTGCTGCACTTCGATGTATGTATTTTTGGATGAGACATTAAACCGAGGTCATAGCTGCCTGAATTGTTGAAGGCTTTGGTAGATAAATAGGGATTTGTTAAAATGATTTTAAAGTGGAAAAAATATTTACAAACTCTGTACAGAGCTATTTGCAAACAGTGCACAGAATCCTGTGCTGTAATACATTTAAACCACTCCCCAACCTTTGTTCCATAATCAGTACTTTAGTTTGTTCAAAATGAAAATGTATTGCCGATTACAGGACTTTTTCCATGACCCCGAAAGTTTTTCAGGTTCCTAAACGTCATGGATGAACTCCCAGTTTAATAAGAACTCCTCCATTTTGGAAGGCATTTTTCTCCATGGGTCCCCATGAATCTGCGATATACTCTGTGTCTCCCAAACCAGTGGCACTAATGCCTAGCCTGTGTGCCAAGAGAAGATAGCTTTGAGACTGAGCTGCACATCATATCATCTCTGCTGGGGTGTCCAGTGTTTCAGTTTACTCCTTGAGAAAAAAAATCTCTCCTCATAGGTATTGATGTTAGAGCAGTCTCCAGCATATTCCAGAACTGGGATATTCCTGTACAGAGTCATGTATATGACCCCCTTTTGAAAACTGTGTTACTGTGTAAGTATAAAATGGGCGAGTGGAGTTTTGGTTTGTTTTGGAGGCTCTAAGTAATGCATTTTTGAGTAAAGTGTACTTTTTCCTACCAGCTCTGCAAAGTGAGTCAGAGGGTTTAATGATCAAGTATGGTTATGAGATAGCTTTGATGCCCGCTTGGGACTACTAAATATAAATGTACAAACAAGGGTGTTTTCTTCCTCCCATGGTATGTTTTTTTTTTTTTCTGCTACTTCTACCAAGCCTCTGTGTTTGCTGTATAACTGTTCAAATAGTGATAAAAACCTCTGAGGATAGGGGTACTTTCCATACATCAAAGAGAAACATGGAAGCAATTGTTTCCAAATTCTCCCTTTCAGTTTTGTAGCCTCCCATACTTATTTTATTTATTTGACATTTTTGGCCGGAGTAGTCTGACTGAGCTAATGCCCTTTTTCAGCGGAGGTCTGGGCAGAAAAACTCCACAGTACAACTAAGCAAGAAAAAATTGCATAATTGAAGTAAAATACAATAAAATATATACAATAAAATAATTAAGCAAATGTCCATTACAGTATAAGTAAGATACATCGGCAAAAGTGACATTTAAACCAAGTAGTAAGTATAGAACCAGCTGTGGTGGTGGGGCTGCGGTAGCGTTGTCACCTCACAGTAAGACGTTGTCCTGTTCGATTCTCAGCTAAAGCGTCTTCTGTGTGGAGACATGCGTGAATGGGCGTACCTTCATTGAAGGTTGTACGTCAGGCCTGGCAAGTCGGTACGTAAAAAAAATCTACTGCCAATCATTAGCGGACCGGAGTTCCGCTGTGGCAACCCATAACCGGGAAAAGTCGAAAGATACAACAAGTAAGTATAGAACCAGGCAATAACAAAAAAACTGGCAAAAACACATTAGGATTGTCCTCGGTGGACAACTGTACAATTCAAAGCAGTTTGTTTTATAAGCTATGGTAGGTGTAGATATTTAATATAAAAAGCTAATTGCAGTTTGGCTGCAGATAACATGTTTCCAGAACTAGGAAGTGAAGAAGCATGGAGAGTAGTAGGTGACGTCATGCTAAGGAGGTTAGTTTAGATAAGATAATTAGAGGAAAGGTAGGAATGGAGAAAGGTAATGGAGGAGAAAGGAATGTGTTAAGTGTGATGATTGCAGTGACAAGTCCAGGTGCTGTTTGGGTAATGTTTGAGGGTTTTCTTAAATTCATTGGCATGGGTAATATTTCTGAGGGTCATGTGAAGCTTGTTCCTTGAAAGAGTGGGGAAGTACCTGTAGAGATTGTCCAATAGATTTTTTTTAGGGTTGTGAATCTGTAAGAGACATTGGTCTGCGTTTCTGAGGGATCGAAGGAAGTTGTGGAGGGAGACATGTGAGTAGATGTTTGGGCAGGCGGAGGGCTTGTTCAGGATAGAATGGATGATGAGAAGTTGAGTAAATAAGAGTTGGCTAGAAAACTCTAGTCAATAAGAGTGTTCGGAGAGTGTGACAGTGGTGTGATTTTGAAGGCAGATTAGCTGCAAATATAGCACCTTTGTTGTAGGTGGTTTCCAGTTTGAAAAGTAGTGAGGACTGTAAGTTCATTAACATTTGTGCACTGTAGAAGAAGTTAGGGAGAAGGTATGCTTGGGCAGATGAGATTCTGGAGATGGATATAAGGAACCTTTTGTTTCTGTACAGTAGACAAAGCTTTTGGTGGATCTTCCTGATGCAGTGAAGTACATGGAGGTCAATTTTAAGTTAGTCGTCTGATTGCTCCAAGGAGCTTGGTGTGGGTTTCAGCTATGATAGTAGTGTTGTTAAGGGAAGAGATGGTGAATGAGGATTTAAGATTGTAGAATGATTTTGGGAGGAAGAGAAGTTTTGTCTGTTTAGGTTCAAGTACGAGTTGGTTTTTAGTAAGCCATGTTTCAGTGAAGTTGAAAGATGTTTTTGTCAGGGTGAGCAGGTCAGGGGTTGTCAGCAGTGGAGATGATTGTGGAGTCATCTGCATACTGTATAAGGGATGACTGAGGACAGTATGTGTGAAGTTGGTTAGTAAAGACGGTAAATACAAAGCGGCCTAGAAATGAGACTTCTGTGATGCCTATTTTGATGGGGAGAGAGGGAGATAGAGCAGAGAGCTGCTTGACAGATTGCTGTCTGTATGAGGTAGCTGTTAAGCCAAGAGATAGTTGCTGAGGAGCGGTTGAGTTGAGAGTTTTTAGAGGAGGATGGAGTGAGAGACGGTGTCAAAGGCTTTCGAGAGATCCAAGAAGAGGCAGGACACTATTTTAATATTGTCTGTGGCCAGGGAGATGGAGTTAGTAAAGGAAATAAGTGCAGTAGTGTTGCTGTGGTGGGGGCGGTAGCCATGCAGGGTAGGGGTGATCAGGTTTTCTTGAGTGAGATGAGCCAAGATTTGTTAACACAGTGCTCGAGAAGTTTAGAGAGGGTAGAAAGTATGGCAATAGGTCAATTAATTAGAGAGCTCTACAGAATTTCCACCTTCGTCGATAGGTATGGTATGGAACTTTTTCCAGAAAGTAGGGACCATTAATTCACTGATTGAGTGGTTTATGAGTATGGAAACAGGGTATGCTGTGGAGTTGGCAGCAGCCTTTAGGAATGGAGATGTCAGGTTATCAGCTGATGGGGAACATGGTTTAAGTTTGAGAAGAACATTTTCAGTGTAGCTGGTTGGAATGTGATTTAGTGAGAAATGGGCAGTTTTGCTGATGGTATCAATGTATGAATTGAAAATGGATACAGGTTCTTGGGGTGTGTTATTGGGGTAGGTGTTGGGAGTTGAGGGATTTCTGGGGTGAAGAATTTGACAGTATTCGAGTTTTTGGTGTTTCTGGGTTCTGTAGTCTGGAATGTGTGGTAAGTTCTTTTTATCAATGTGTTTTTTGGTCAGAGTTGCGAGCTCCCTATATTTTTTGTAGTGTGTGAGAGATTTGGTCTTAGATTTTAAAGTTTTATTAAAATGTTTAGTATTTAACAAGCACATCTGTTTGAAAGTAGCACACAGGTGTCCTTAGCAGTTTCATTTAAAAAATGATGTTTGTGGATTACTGTAGACAGGAATGTTTTACCTTTCTCAGTAATAATTTCTCAGAGAATTCCTACTCTGGAAAAGAGAAACACCATTTCTTTTGCTGTGGACTTTGCATCAGCTCTTCATATGGTACTGCCTCAGGAAATTTTGTATAATTTGTAATTACAAGGATACACTGATGGCCTCCTCCGTATTTTACAAGTGGGACCACTGTGTCCTCTGCTTTGTTGAAATGGTATATTCATAATGGGTAAGGGTACCAGAGAGCTGTTAAACCTGGAATTGGGTGGTGTCATTTAACATTCTGGGAAAGCTGGTGAGAAATTATATCCCATTTGTAAACGCCAGATCAGTAAAATATAGCTAAAGTCCATCCCCGGGATTCACGAAGCCTCCGTGTAAGAGTTATAACTCTTACACGGAGGCTGCAGTTAAACGGAGTGATGTCAGCATGCTCTGCATATTCATGAGAGCATGCTGAATCACACCCAAGTCTAACACGGTCCGTGTAAGACAGTAGGGGGCGTGTCCGTAGGCTGAGCCCTGCAAGCGGACACGCCCCCAGAAGTCTAAAAGTGCCCAAAGTAGACACCCACAACAGAGTCCACGGAAATGTGAATAAACACAACACAACACATGCCCCTACAGACCATAAACATATATAAAAGAAATATAAATGAACATGTCATATTTTTTTTAAATTGTAAAGATGTTTAACCGTGAGTGCTTCGTTTGCTGGCGTGCCGTAAGCGCAGCTACAGTTAGCAGTCAATGGGAAAGCATATAAGAACTAAATATGCAAAATAAGCCAGGAAGCAATAGCGTAGCGGTAGAGATGCCGGCTGCAGAGCAGGCATTCACGGTTCGAGCCCCCACAAAATTTTTTTTTTTTGCAAAATAAGCAAAGTCCCTGACACATATATGTACACATAATACCAGAATATATGTAAAATGCAATGAAATATCCCATTTATATTGAATAAATGTGAGCTAAGAAATGAATAAAA